>NC_052323.1:11954324-12076824 GCF_016432855.1 Salvelinus namaycush | reverse complement strand
TGAGCGGTTCCCCAACTCCCACATCACCATCTCCACTCTGCTGCCCCGCAAAGACTTCCATCACCGTACCATTCAGAAAGTCAACGCTGACATCACCAGAGGGTGTGGCCTACTCCCAAACGTACACGTTGCTCACCACACAACAATCACCCCAGAGCATCTGCACGACTACTCCCACCTGAGGAAGCAGACAGTAGGGATGTTTGTCAAGTCTCTAAAGGACGTGGCACTTGGTAGACAAACACCCCATGCCGCACTGGACAGAGGACCACCCAGAGACCCCTACCAGACCACTGCACCAACAAGGAGCCCCAGGCCCCTTCAACGCCACACCAGACCCAGCGCACCCCACAGGCCCCACCCACCACCAGACCATCACCACTTCCATCGGCTTAGCCAGACCGGACCGGGCCCAGCCTACTACCCCGCACCAGACCACCACCCCTACCAGACCAGAGAGGAAGCCCCACGGCCCAGACCTGGCCCCCCTCCACTCCACAGGGCCCAACAGCAGGACCAGCGCAGCTACGCAGAGGTCGTCAGAGGACAGGAGAACCCTGTGGGATTGAGTGAGATTAAACAGCTCCTCCAATACATCTGCACTAAACTGCACTAAACACACACGGACGCATGTACACACACACACACACACACACACACACACACACACACACACACACACACCTATTGTACTAAAATGTACTTGTTCAATGAATAGGAATGTTTATATATATAACAGAAAAAATGTTAGCTGTTATCCTGTTTATCTCGCTCTTAACAACTTAATAGTTAGTTACTGTATTTCTGACTGCTATTCTTTCTTTTGGAACATGAAATCACTGTCAGTTAGCATGTGGAACATTCAGGGCCTAAACTCATCAACCTTTGGACTGAAGAGTTTAGCACTGGAGTTCAACAAAAATCTTAAAGATGTTGACGTCATCATTCTGCAGGAGACATGGTGTAAGGCTGACATTGTCACTCACTGTCCCACAGGTTACAGAGAGGTAATTGTGCCGTCACAAAAACACAGCTCTGTCAATAGAGGCAGAGACTCTGGAGGACTGATCATTTGGTACAAATCCGACCTACAACATCTAATTGATCCCCTCAAAATTGGCAAATATCACATTTGGTTAAAACTGAAAAAAGAACTTGTACTGACAGAAAAAGATGTGTTCCTTTGCGCAATTTATATCCCCCCCTCAGAATCCCCATATTACTCAGAGGAGATCTTCCCCACCCTTGAGGAAGAGACGTGCCATTTCCAGGCCCAGGGAAATGTGCTCATCTGTGGGGACACAAATGCGCGCACAGGAACACTACCTGATCTAACGAGCACACGAGGGGACAGCTTTATTACAGGCCATAATGTTTCTAACTGTCTTAATCTCCCCAATAGAAACAACAGTGACAGCACCGTCAACAAAAACGGAAGGGATCTGTTGCAGCTCTGTAGAAGCTTGGGTCTGTACTTTGTCAATGGTAGGTT
Source organism: Salvelinus namaycush (assembly GCF_016432855.1). Lineage (NCBI taxonomy): Eukaryota > Metazoa > Chordata > Actinopteri > Salmoniformes > Salmonidae > Salvelinus > Salvelinus namaycush. Next base: position 12,075,332 of record NC_052323.1, on the reverse strand, counting down.
ACGGGGGGACTCTTTGGGGAGATTCACCTACTGCTCACCTCTTGGCCACAGTACAGTAGACTATATGATCACAGACATTGACCCCTTCTCTCTCAGCTCATTCACTGTCAAGCCACTAACACCTCTGTCTGATCACAGCCAAATTACATTGTTCCTCAAAAGAACAGACATGGAAACAACCACACATTCACAGCCCAGTAAGCTGTACAACATCAGACATTCATACAGATGGGCCCAAAACAGCACAGAAGAATACCAGAAAGCAACCTGGAACCAAAATATCCAAACACTCTTAGATAACTTTCTGGATACCACATTCACTCACAGTAAAGAAGGCATCAATCTAGCAGTACAAAACATCAACTATATATTCAGGCAAACGGCAAAAGAAGCACAATTGAAATTGATAAAAAACAAAACAAAAAAGATCACAGATGACAACTGGTTTGATGCAGATTGTAAAATTATAAGGAAAAAACTTAGAACACTATCCAACCAAAAGCACAGAGACCCAAATAATGGTGAATTACGCCTTCATTACTGTGAGACTTTAAAACTCTATAAACGTACACTCAGAACCAAAAAAGCACAGTACAACAGAAAGCAGCTGACGCTAATTGAGGAGTCCATAAACACAAACAACTTCTAGGCAAAATTGGAAAAAAATTAAAAAATCTAAACAAGAGGAATTAGCGATACAAAATGGTGACATTTGGACAACCCATTTTAAAACACTCTACAACACCGTTCAAATTGACACAAACGCAGAACAACGCCAAATTCATGAGAAGTTGAATGGATTAGAAAGAGCTATAAAGGACAATCAAAATCCACTGGACTCCCCAATTACTGACCAGGAGCTCTATAAGAAACTTCAGGCTCTCAAATTTAAAAAGGCATGCGGACCTGATGGCATCCTAAATGAGATGCTCAAACTCACTAGTGCAAAATTTCAATTGGCTATATTAAAACTGTTTAATTTGATCCTGAGTGTAGGTTATTTCCCTGACATCTGGAATCAAGGACTCATAACCCCAATCTTTAAAAACGGAGACAAATTTGACCCTAACAATTACAGAGGCATTTGTGTGAACAGTAACCTGGGGAAGGTTTTCTGTAGTATTATAAATGTAAGAGTTCTAAACTTCCTTAATAAGCACAATGTCTTGAGTAAAAGCCAAATTGGATTTATACCAAAACATCGCACGACCGATCATATTTACACCCTACACACCCTGATAGATAAACATGTCCACCAAAATAATACCAAAATATACGCTTGCTTTATCGACTTCCAAAAAGCATTTGATTCTATTTGGCACACAGGACTGTTCTACAAAGTTATTGAAAGTGGTGTAGGGGGTAAAACATATGACATAATTAAATCAATGTATACTGGCAATACGTGCAGCATTAAAATTGGCAAGAAAAGAACAGAATTCTTTAACCAGGGGCGGGGCCTTCGTCAGGGTTGTAATCTGAGCCCAGCACTCTTCAATATTTACATCAACGAATTGGCCACTATTCTAGAAAAATCCTCAGCCCCTGGTGTTAGTCTCCATAATTCAGAGGTTAAATGCCTACTCTTCGCCGATGACCTATGCCTGCTGTCACCCACAGCACATGGCCTACAGCAGAGCCTGGACCTGCTAGAGCAGTACTGCCAGACCTGGGCCCTGGCAGTAAACCCCAAAAAGACTAAAATAATGATTTTCCAGAGAAGATCCAGATCTCAGGGAATTAGACCAAAGTTCTCAATTGGTACAAAATATATAGAGCACTGCACACACTACAATTACTTAGGTTTAAAAATAAGCTCAACTGGACACCTTAATGAAGCAGTGAATGAACTGAGAGAGAAAGCACGCAGGGCATTCTACGCAATTAAAAAGCAAATTCAAATTGAAATACCTATTAAAATTTGGCTAAAACTAATTGAATATGTCATTGAACCAATTGCACTTTATGGCAGCGAGGTGTGGGGTCCACTTGCAAAACAAGATTTCATCAAATGGGACAAACATCCCATTGAAACCCTGCATGCAGAGTTCTGTAAGATTCTCCTACATGTCCAGAGGAAAACTACAAACAATGCATGCAGGGCAGAATTAGGCAAATATCCACTAATAATAAAAACTCAAAAAAGAGCAATTAAGTTTTGGAAACATCTAAAATACAGTGACCCCCTCTCATATCATTACCAAGCCCTGCAATACCAAGAGCTGAACAAAGAAAAGAGTCCCCTCATCCAGCTGGTCCTGGGGCTGAGTTCACAAACCTGTTCTACTAACACACTGAAGCCTCAGGACCAGAACATCCAATCAATCAGGATAAACCAAATTACAACACAGTCAAAACAAAACTATATTGCTTATTGGGAAACACAAGCACAAGCACAGAGCAAAATGCAGTGCTATCTGGCCCTAAATCGACAGTACACCGTGGCTAAATATTTGACCATGGTTACTGATCAAAACTTTAGAAAAACCTTGACAAAGTACAGGCTCAGTGAGCACAGCCTTGCCATTGAGAAGGGTAGACACAGGAAAACCTGGCTCCCTGTAGAGGAAAGGCTGTGCAACCACTGCACAATAGCAGAACCTGAGACGGAGCTGCATTTCCTGACAAAATGTCAAAAATATAAAACAATTAGAGAGTGTCATTTCCCCAAATTTGAAACTCTTATTCAAGGTTTCAAAGACCTCTCTGATGAGGATAGGCTACCCGTCCTGTTGGGGGAGGACGCAGAGAGCTGTGGGTTGGCAGCGCACTACATTGCTGCCTGCCATAAGTTGAGGGACAGTGTCTGACAGACCAATCAACCTGCACATGTCCTTTACTGTATATTTATTGTTATTGTTGAATGTATGGTTATTTTGACCCTTGGTTATTGTTGTTACTGTTGTCCCGTTGACAATTTTGATTCTCATTTTTACATTGTAAACAAGCTTTGGCAATATGTACATTGTTACGTCATGCCAATAAAGCAAATTGAATTGAATTGAATTGAATTGAGAGAGAGAGAGAGAGAGAGAGAGAGAGAGAGAGAGAGATAGAGAGAAAAGTGTGTGTGTGAGAGAGAGAGAGAGAGAGAGAGAGAGAGAGAGAGAAAAGTGTGTGTGTGTGAGAGAGAGAGAGAGAGAGAGAGAGAGAAAAGTGTGTATGTGAGAGAGAGAGAGAGAGAGAGAGAAAAGTGTGTGTGTGTGAGAGAGAGAGAGAGAGAGAGAGAGAGAGAGAGAGAGAGAGAGAGAGAGAGAGAGAGAGAGAGAGAGAGAGAGAGAGAGAGAGAGAGAGAGAGAGAGAGAGAGAGAGAGAGAGAGAGAGAGAGAGAAAATATGGAGCTGGGTTGAGAGAAGCTAAGCCGCTAGATGAAAGAGCGTTGTATGCAAGGAGGTGATTGGGTCCCCCCGTGGTACAATGAGCCAGTGTTTTGTGATAGGAAATCTGAATTGAAATAAAAGGAAAAATAATGAACTGCTGTGGATGATAAGGCAAATCACAGATCACAGTCAGTGGAAAGTGAACGCTACCTCCTCTGTCACTGAAGCACAGCCCTTGACAGTCACATTGAGAGAAACAGAAAATAGACCACAAATACCCTACTTGGCATTTCATATGGGCTAGGAAGAGACCATACCAGTGACTGGAAATGGTAAGAAATTGGCCGCATAAGGCCACCATACAGTATGTTTTGCTGGTGAGCAACAGAGAAGACAGTTAAATATAAGGATTGAATCTTTCAAACAGCGTAACTGTGTAGAGAATATGCAGATACTTTATCGGGACAGTCTTATTTCTGGATTGTGTACATCCCCAGAGTATTTTGCACAGCATCATGATGAAAAGTTAGTACTGATTAACATTGGATTCTCATTGACTATTTTGTCTCCCACACCAAACCATCTTAGTCCTTATGCAGTTCAACTTTCCTGGAGGGGGTCCCACTCTCAGCCTGTCATTCCGGCTCTTGTCTTTGCAGTGGCTGATCAGGCGTGCCCAGATAAATGGCCCCGCTATGCATCTGTAAGATCTGGCTGTTATGCAACTTAACATTAATATTTAATCACAGACTCTGCAAGAACAGGGGAGTCAGGATGTAGGGAACCTCAGCAGACATGTTAAGTCAAGGTCAAGTCAGCCATGATTCTGTCTCGGCTAACAATATTGCCCTGCCATGTTAAAGATAGATCAAAACTGAAAAGATGCCAGAAAGACGCCTAGAGCAGTATTTGCTCTAAGAGAGTCTGAAATCACTACTCCAGACAAACACTTGACTAGTGGCCTAACTGCCCTAATATAGTCATTATCAAAGACATTTTGGAACAAAGATATGACAGATTCACGGGACTGAGGCTTGACAAAGTGGTCCACTTAAAGTCTTCTTAAAAATATTGTTGAAAAATGTTTATTTGCATATTGTTGAATATTAAGGTGTTTCATTCAGATGGCCTGAGTCTCTCCTTCTGCCTTCTTGCCTCTGTCTTTATAATAAAGATGATAGTTTCTCTGCCAAAGTTTCATTAATTCGGGTAATTATGTCTTTTTGACATTTTACTATTGAGGTGTTATTACATTTTTCAAATTCCACTCAGCGCTGTTGCCACACAACATTAATAATGCTAATTAACCGCTGTGACAGTTCATTTAAGATAATTAATACAAATACTAATATTAGATGGCACACAATCGGAGCTAGGCGGAGTGAAACCAAATGCCTTATTCAAATGGCCAAAACCTTTCAGAAGAGAGGGAAAAAAGCATGTTCAGACCCCAAAATACCTGTTCAGGCCATAATTCAAAACTTTTCTTGTCAGACTTAAATAACTTCTGTAGTCCAACTCATTTTTCTTTGAAGGGATGATCAGATTCCCTTTTTTACTTTCTTCACAAAGCTAAAACTCCCCTCTAACTGCAAATCAAAGCAATAGATTATGTCATCACATGCAGGTTGTAATATAAATATCCATTCATTTAATCTAATGTAATTTCCCCCATTAGATATGTAAGGCACTGTTTATAGCACTGTAGTTTTTCATCTTTGAAAAGCCGTAATGAGCTAAATGCTTTTTTTCATGGAAGGTCTCAATATAGAAATACAGCGTTGGGGTAAAAAATGATGGTCAGTCGTATTCCTCAAGAGCTATAACAGGCCAACAGATGGTCCATTTGCAGAGCACGCCCCAGTCCCCACTCCCTCTCAGCTCCCAGCACTGCACCACTCCTCCCCGGCTATAGGCCTGACTGTATCAAAGAAGGGAAGATGTCATTGTCTCTTAACCACCACACACGTTACCTCTGAACAGAAGTATATGCCACTTGAGAGAGTGGGTTCATTTCTAACATGTCAGAGCCCGTTCGGTTTGATCTCTGCTGTAGAAAGTCCAGGATTTACATACTGCGCTCCGTGAGCAGACACTTTCACTTCAGTCAATGTGGCTTACTTTATGTCCCCAATGTTTCAGCATTATCTCCAGAGTGTTTCGGCATTATCCCCCAAGCTAACCAGACCCTTTTATCAGCTAGAGTGGCTGTATTGATGTTGGTTATTCTTTGACGCTTCGGGCCCAGAGTAAGTCAAGGTGTCAGAAAGAGAGAATGGTTTGTAGCCTGGCTGGGACTGCAGGAGAATCTAAGTAAGACATTATCATTAACTACAAATAGGTGACTAACTCAGGGCCTCTATTCACCCGAGCCCTCATGAATCATTTACACCCTAGCACAAAGTGTTCTCTCGTAATACAGGTAGGAACAAAATGTAACACACACACACCCACACACACACACACACACACACACTGATCCCACTGATGGTGTATTGAACCAAGCATTCAAAACAGCCCTATTTCTTTTCTCCGCCCCCAGAGACTGTGACCTTAGCACATCTCCTAATTGAATGAAGAGAGGCTAGTGGGTAGTGTTAGGCTGGTGTTAGGTGGAGTGTATTATTCGCTTCCCTGGCCCTGTCTTTCCCACAGTGGTTAGTGTTCCCTTAATGAGGAGAGATTCCCAGTCTGGGCCAGAGCTCGTTAGCAGGGCCTAGGGGTTAATGAGTGATGGAGTGTCCGTGCCGCCTTCTGGTAAACACCAGCAACCTTTAGCCAACAGGGTCAACTGAGACGACACATTTAGTTTTTTATTAGAGCGCTTGGGATACACAGTATACTTTTATCGCAACTAAGCTAAAGCCATGCACAAAACAACATATTGTATGGGTTTATGGTCATTGTATTGTGGTCCATTAGAGGTTATATGTGTCCTCACAAGATACTAGATGGCTATTTCAATACATAGCCAGTATATTAATACCAAGTCATTTAACTTCCCTTTTTAATATATTCTGTCTCTCTGACTTGAAGTGATTTGCTGTGATAACTGTGGCCTTGTGGAGAAAGACGATGTCCTTTGTGCATGACTGAAGATTGCCTGGTGGTTTAATTTTAGCCATCTCTTAGTCCTTCATCCAAGAAGTTGACTTTAAGACACTCTTTGCTGTGACTTTGGCTGTCAAGTCCCCCGCTTCGACTTTGCCTCTTACTGTAAGTCAGGGGGTGTACTGCACTGTAGCCAGGCAGGGCTGTGCGGTGTGCACTCGTGCAGTAGACTAAACGTTGTATTTTCCTCCCGTCCTTCCTCTCCTTCCTCTCTGTATCCCTCAGGAGCGTATGAAAGCAGTCTTAGAGGGTCCGTGGTGTCAGCGTCCTTGACTGAAGGCTGAGAGGGTGTTCTAGCCGGGCCTCGCGGGGTCCCACTCAAGCCCACATGCCCACAAAACTGGCCTTGGGCTGGGTCTCAGGTCCTTGGATGGGTCCCTGGCCCTGGTGCTCCTCTGCTCCCTGGTCCATGCCTTTACCCAGGGTGGCTACTGCTGCTACTGATACTGTTCATTATGGCCTAATACCAGGCCTTCTCCCTTAACATCATGAACGTGATTCATCATCATAATGTAGTCACATGTCAGCTAGATTGGAATGATTTGTAAGCAATATTGTAATGCTGGTATTTATCAACAAGCACAATTTTCAGTTGAGCAATTAGCTAGTGTATTACACTGTGTGCTGAAATGTTTTGTGTTACATTAATCAGTATAGGATCAAACTCCCTCATGTCTGAAATGGATGCCAAAATAGGCTTTTTGAAAGACCTATGAGTAAGTTTATGACAGACTTAAAGGAGAGTTAACATGCTCATAGATGTCACCACAGATTGTGCGTAGTGTGTTAATTATCACACTGACATTTTCACACTGACACACACATACATATTCAGACACCTGTGTTCCCTGGTCCGTACAGTAGAGGGGGTGGCTGGCTGTTGAACTTCAGTGAGCACATCGCTCTCTCTCTTTCTCTCTCTCTCTCGTACTCACTCAGTCACTCATTCACTCACTTACTCACTCACTCACTCACTCACTCACTCACTCACTCACTCACTCACTCACTCACTCACTCACTCACTCACTCACTCACTCACTCACTCACTCACTCACTCACTCACTCACCTACTCACTCACACACACACACACACACACACACACACACACACACACACACACACACACACACACACACACACACACACACACACACACACACACACACACACACACACACACACATAAACACACACACAGTGGTGATGTAATTTGGTGCAACAGATGCCAAACAAGCTGGTAGGTGTGTTGTGTGTTCTGATCTGTGTGATTCAGCAGCACGTGGTTTAAAACGATATCCCCTTCCTTTCCCTGGGTTTACAGTGCCTTGCAAAAGTATTCATCCCCCTTGGAGTTTTTCCTATTTTGGTGCATTACAGCCTGTAATTTAAATTTATTTTTATTTGGATTTTATGTAATGGACATACACAAAATAGTCCAAATTGGTGAAGTGACATGAAAAAAATAAAAAATACAACGGAAAAGTGGTGCGTGCATATGTATTCACCCCCTTTGCTACGAAGCCCCTAAATAAGATCTGGTGCAACCAATTACCTTCAGAAGTCACATAATTAGTTAAATAAAGTACACCTGTGTGCAATCTAAGTGTCACATGATCTGTCACATGATCTCAGTATGTATACACCTGTTCTGAAAGGCCCCAGAGTCTGCAACACCACTAAGCAAGGGGCACCACCAAGCACCATGAAGACCAAGGAGCTCTCCAAACAGGTCAGGGACAAAGTTGTGGAGAAGTACAGATCAAGGTTGGGTTATATAAAAATACCCGAAGTTTTGAACATCCCACGGAGCACCATTAAATCATTATAAAAAAATGGAAAGAAAATGGCACCACAACAAACCTGCCAAGAGAGTGCCGCCCACCAAATCTCACAGACCAGGCAAGGAGGGCAGTAAACAGAGAGGCAACAAAGAGACCAAAGATAACCCTGAAGGAGCTGCAAAGCTCCACAGCAGAGATTGGAGTATCTGTCCATAGGACCACATTAAGTCGTACATTACACAGAGCTGGGCTTTACAGAAGAGTGGTCAGAAAAAAGCATTGCTTAAAAAAAAAATAAGCAAACGCATTTGGTGTTCGCCAAAAGACGTGGCAGACTCCCCAAATCTATGGAAGAAGGTACTCTGGTCAGATGGGACTAAAATTGAGCTTTTTGGCCATCAAGTAATATGCTATGTCTAGCGCAAACCCAGCACCTCTCATCACCATGAGAACACCATCCCCACAGTGAAGCATGGTGGTGGCAGCATCAAATGAAATCAAAGTTTATTTGTCACGTGCGCCAAATACAACAGCTGTAAGTGAAATGCTTACTTACAGGCTCTAACTAACAGTGCAATTAAGAAATATGTATAAGGTGATCAATATGTAAGTAAAGAAATAAAAACAACAGTTAAAAGACAGTGAAAAATACCAGTAGCGAGGCTATATACAGGCACCGGTTAGTCGGGCTAAAGGAGGTAGTATCTACATGTAGATATGGTTAAAGTGACTATGCATATATGATAAACAGAGAGTAACAGCAGCTTAAAAGAGGGGTTGGGGGGGCACAAAACGCAAATAGTCCGGGGAGCCATTCGATTACCTGTTCAGGAGTCTTATGGCTTGGGGGTAAAAACTGTTGAGAAGCCTTTTTGTCCTAGACTTGGCACTCCGGTACCGCTTGCCATGCGGTAGTAGAGAGAACAGTCTATGACTGGGGTGGCTGGGGTCTTTGACAATTTTTAGGGCCTTCCTCTGACACCGCCTTGTGTAGAGGTCCTGGATGGCAGGCAGCTTAGCCCCAGTGATGTACTGGGCCGTACGCACTGCCCTCTGTTGTGCCTTGCGGTCGGAGGCTGAGCTGTTGCCGTACCAGGTAGTGATGCAACCAGACAGGATGCTCTCGATGTTGCAGCTGTAGAACCTTTTGAGAATCTGAGGACCCATGCCAAATCTTTTTAGTTTCCCGAGGGGAATAGGCTTTGTCGTGCCCTCTTGATGACCGTCTTGGTGTGTTCGGACCATTCTAGTTTGTTGGTGATGTGGATACCAAGGAACTTGAAGCTCTCAACCTGCACCACTATAGCCCGGCTGATGAGAATGGGGGCGTGCTCAGTCCTCCTTTTCCTGTAGTCCACAATCATCTCCTTAGTCTTGGTTACGTTAAGGGATACGTTGTTTTTCTGGCACCACCCGGCCAGGTCTCCGACCTCCTCCCTATAGGCTGTCTCGTTGTTGTCGGTGATCAGGCCTATCACTGTTGTGTCGTCTGCAAACTTAATGATGGTGTTGGAGTCGTGCCTGGCCATGCAGTCGTGGGTGAACAGGGAGTACAGAAGGGGACTTAGCACGCACCCCTGAGGGGCTCCAGTGTTGAGGATCAGCGTGGCAAATGTGTTGCTACCTACCCTCACCACCTAGGAGCAGCCCATCAGGAAGTCCAGAATCCAGTTGCAGAGGGAGGTGTTTAGTCCCAGGATCCTTAGCTTAGTGATGAGCTTTGAGGGTACTATTGTGTTAAATGCTGAGAAGTAGTGAATGAACAGCATCATGCTTTGGCAATGTTTTCATCGGTAGGGACTGGGAAACTATTCAGAATTGAAGGAATGATGGATGGCGCAAAATACAGGGACATTTTTGAGGGAAACCTGTTTCAGTCTTCCAGAGATTTTAGACTGGGTGGAGGTTCCCCTTCCAGCGGGACAATGACCCTAAGCATACTGCTAAAGCAACACTCAAGTGGTTTAAGGGGAAACATTTACAGTTGAAGTCAGAAGTTTACATACACTTAGGTTGGAGTCATTAAAACTCGTTTTTCAACCACTCCACAAATTTCTTGTTAACAAACTATAGTTTTGGCGAGTCGGTTAGGACATCTATTTTGTGCATGACACAAGTAATTTTTCCAACAATTGTTTACAGACAGATTATTTCACTTATAATTCACTGTATCACAATTCCAGTGGGTCAGAAGTTTACATACACTAAGTTGACTGTGCCTTTAAATGGCTGCAAGCCCGACGTCGGTACACTTATGACAACAGCCAGCTCAAGTGCAGGGCGCGAAATTCAAAATATATTTTTTTTAAATATTTAACTTTCACACATTAACAAGTCCAATACAGCATATGAAAGGTACACATCTTGTGAATCCAGCCAACATGTCCGATTTTTAAAATGTTTTACAGGGAAGACACAATATGTAAATCTATTAGCTAACCACGTTAGCAAAAGACACCACTTTTTTTACTCCACCAGTTTTTTACTCCATCAGTAGCTATTACAAATTCGACCAAATAAAGATATAAATAGCCACTAACCAAGAAACAACTTCATCAGATGACAGTCTGATAACATATTTATTGTATAGCATATGTTTTGTTAGAAAAATGTGCATATTTCAGGTATAAATCATAGTTTACATTGCAGCTACAATCAGAAATTGCACCGAAAGCAGCCATAAAACTTACAGACACCAACGTCAAATACCTAATTACTCATCATAAAACATTTCTGAAAAATACATAGTGTACAGCAAATGAAAGACAGGCATCTTGTGATTCCAGACAATATTTCCGATTTATTAAGTGTTTTACAGCGAAAACAAAATGTAGCGTTATATTAGCTTAGCACAATAGCCAGAAACACTTGGGCGCCGACGACTAGTTCACATCTACGACAGATATATGAAATAGCATCATAAAATGTTTCTTACTTTTGCTGATCTTCCATCAGAATGTTGGACAAGGTGTCCTTTGTCCAGAACAGTCGTTGTTTAGATTTAGAACGGCAACTTTCCCTCTTCATTTAGCACGCGCACTAGCCAAGTGGCACGGATCTCTCCATCGTCAACAAAGTCAGAGAACGGAACACGGCAAAACTCCCGAAAAAAATTCAATAATCTGATTAAACTATATTGAAAAAACATACTTTACGATGATATGGTCACATGTATCAAATAAAATCAGAGCCGGAGATAGTAGTCGTCCATAACGGCAGCTAAACAGAAGGCAATCCCACTGTCCACCTCACGCTCCCAAGAGTACCGGAAATGAGGGACACGTCATACAAAGAGCTTGTATTCCAATTCAGACCAAGATAAACACGACATTTCTTCTCTCACAGCCTCTTGACATCCAGGGGAAGGTCTATGAAGTGCACGTATACTCTTACGTATCATGCCCATGTATAGGCAGGAAGTAGAACAGAGCATCGATTTCAGACTTTCCACTTCCTGGTCAGGAAGTTTGTGCCAAATGAGTTCTGTTTGACTCACAGATATAATTCAAACGGTTTTAGAAACTAGAGAGTGTTTTCTATCCAATAGTAATAATAATATGCATATTGTACGAGAAAGAATTGAGTACGAGGCCGTTTGAAATGGGCACCTTTAATCAGAGCTACTCAATACTGCCCCTGCAGCCATAAAAAGTTAAACAGCCTGGAAAATTCCATAAAACGATGTCATAGTTTTAGAAGCTTCTGATAGGCTAATTGACATCATTTGTGTCAATTGGAGGTGTACCTGTGGATGTATTTCAAGGCCTACCTTCAAACTCAGTGCCTCTTTGCTTGACATCATGGGAAAATCAAAAGAAATCAGCCAAGACTTCAGAAAAAAGATTGTAGACCTCCACAAGTCTGGTTCATCCTTGGGAGCAATTTCCAAACGCCTGAAGGTACCACGTTCATCTGTACAAACAATAGTACGCAAGTACAAACACCATGGGACCACGCAGCCGTCATACCGCTCAGGAAGGAGACACGATCTGAAGTACTTTGGTGCGAAAAGTGCAAATCAATCCCAGAACAACAGCAAAGGACCTTGTGAAGATGCTGGAGGAAACAGGTACAAAAGCATCTATATCCACAGTAAAACGAGTCTTATATCGAAATAACCTGAAAGGCCGCTCAGCAAGGAAGAAGCCACTGCTCCAAAACCACCATAAAAAAGACTATGGTTTGTGTGCCACCACCGTGTCTCGTGAAGCACGGGGGTGGCAGCATCATATTGTGTGGGTGCTTTGCTGCAGGAGGGACTCGTGCACTTCACAAAATAGATGACTTCATGAGGAAGGAATATTATGTGGATATATTGAAGCAACATCTCAAGACATCAGTCAAGAAGTTAAAGCTTGGTCGCAAATGGGTGTTCCAAATGGAGACTGACCCCAAGCGTACTTCCAAATTTGAGGCAAAATGGCTTAAGGACAACAAAGTCAAGAAAATTTGTGGGCTGAACTGAAAAAGCCTGTGCGAGCAAGGCTGACTCAGTTACACCAGCTCTGTCAGGAGGAATGGACCAAAATTCACCCAACTTGTTGTGGGAAGCTTGTGGAAGGTTACCCTAAACGTTTTACCCTAAACTTCCGACTTCAACTGTAAATGTCTTGGAATGGCCGCGTCAAAGCCCAGACCTCAATCCAATTGAGAGTCTGTGGTGTGACTTAAAGATTGCTGTACACGAGCAGAACCCATCCAACTTGAACGAGCTGGAGCAATTTTGTCTTGAAGAATGGGCAAAAATCCCAGTGGTTAGATGTGCCAAGCTTATAGAGACATACCCCAAGAAACTTGCAGCTGTAATTGCTGCAAAAGGTGGTTCCACAATTTTTTCACTTTGGGGGGGTGAACAGTTATGCACGCTCAAGATTTCAGTTTTTTGGTCTAATTTCTTGTTGTTTCACAACAAAAATATATTTAGCATCTTCAAAGTGGTAGGTATGTTGTGTAAATCAAATGATACAAACCCCCAAAAATCCAGGAAATATGCCAAGTGGGATGAGTACTTTCGCAAGCCACTGTATAACTAGCACTAATAGCTTACAAAGCTGGGCCGTCTTCTGTCAGTGTTTCTCAATCTCCAAATCTGGGATGATGCTTACTAATCCTTGAGATGGGTAACTAACACTAAGGTTGAAAAAATCCTGAAATCCATTCCCCAAATTCACAGAAATCCTGTTTGGAAGATTCCTGTAATCAAGAGGGAATAAGCAAGAAATGTGGAATCCTCCAATCAGTATTGCTAACAAAACCTGGGAAATGTGTCAACAAAGATTTTGCAGCTCGAACTGACACAGATTTGCTTTTGAATTGCTAGTTTTAATGTAAGCAGTCCCAAAAGGAGGAAGCACCCTAGCTTGCTGGTTCCTGACAAAAAACATTTTGTGGAAAAACTTCCTTATGCACCTTTTAAATGTGAAGTCCCCTGTTTAGGCGAACTTTGTGGTTCTGGTACTGGTTCCGACCGATATTTTTGCTTATAAATCGATCTGTGGATACCGTAGACGGAAATGAGGTGATAGCCCTGGTTTCCACGGACACAGTGGTATATTCTCTGAGCCTGTGTGACATAGGATTTGAAATCCGAAACCACTTGAAGCTGGAATGTCCCTCCTACCATTTAATTGGCTCTTCCGATTGTCCATTAACTCCTGGCTGAACCCTACTTCCCAGCCACTGACAAAGCACATGCCTGCAATCCATACATTGTAGCTCAGCAGGAGAAAGTGGCGTCATCACTGTAACACATTCAGAGATCGATTTATAGTCAAAAATAATTTCGAGATTTTAAACAAAAAACACTTTCTCTTTGGCAAAGATGGACAATATTAATATGCGATAAAATGCAAGTTCCTAATGAGTTCAGGAAGCCAAGCTAGAGTTCTGTGAGACGTTCACAGCCATTAGGGCAGACCTTTTGATCAAGAGAGACCTTTAGAAAATATGCAAATTTTCTCAAACACTGAACATGCAAATATGTATTTTACAGTTATGAGAAAGGTGAAATCTTATAGTTAGTCATTTTAAATTTATTATACTATATTTAGAAAGCATATAAGTAATTTCAAGGCTTATTCATACAGTTTTGTTGAATAGGAAGTACATCATAAACACTTTTTCATATTCTCATATTTTTATCATATTTGTACTGTGTTCTTGAGCTTGTGTCCTCAAAAGTGACTACACTTCAGCATTTGATAACTATTTTTACCATAAAGGTGAGATTTTAACCTTTCTTGGAGTATGCAGCATTACTAGTTATTGTTTATGGCCATGTCATTATAAATAAATACTTTTGCGGATTATGTAGATTACAATTCCGATTACATTTAGTTACATTTAACAGGATTTATACAATATTGCATTGAAAACGTACTGTGTGTGTATGTGCATGCTCTATTCAACCTTACCGTGATGACTTTGTTACATTTTTAGGGCATTTTTGGGGCAATTCCACCGTAACGGAATTACACTGACTCCATTTCACTTTAAAATGTATGCCAAACAAAAAAATAATAATTTCAAAGTTTAAGAAACCATACAACTCACAAGGACTACTTTTTAACAATTTCCACTGAAATATTTACAAAAACTAATTTAGTGGAGGAACTGTGCAGATGCAAACTTTGGTAACGTAATTACGGTAAAATCTCCCTCAGGTTTTTATGCGACCACATTTTCCAAAAACTCTTAAATATCTGCTCTGAAATTAGATTCAAAGATGTCTGCAGAGAGAATTGGGAGTCGGCTATGACGTGACTCCTTGAGTTTGAAACATCTATTTTGGTTATGGAACTACAGTAAGTGAAGTGGATTTACATCAGTTAACAGAATTATGGGAACAGAATTACATCATGGGTCCCCTACTACACAAAAATGCATAATCATGGAATTTGAATGTTATTCTCTTCATGTTTCACAATTTTAAACATGACAGTGCAGTACAATACAGCAGTACAATAAAGACCAATAGAGTACGGTAGAGTATAGTTCAGTACAGTAGACGACATTACATTATACTGTTCTCTGCTCTACTGCACTGTACTATACTCTACTTTTCTTGTTCTTGTATTGTACTGTACTGTACAGTACTACTGTACGGTACTGGGCTGTAATCTACTGTGCTCTACTCACTGTATAGTATTGTATTGCACTGTGTGATCCTAACTTGTCAAAGATATGTCTATTACAGGTATATATTTGGCCCAGTCTGGTCCGCCTGTGGACATTAACATCAAGGCCAATTTTGTAATGGAATTAAGAGTTTTAGTCACTTAATAATTCATAAACAAAATGTATATCAGTAAATCAATATTCACTAATTGGTAGGTCAACCATTACTTGTTACTTCTGTGAACTTTCATTATCCTACCTCCTCTTGAGGGAGAGAAATTATCAAATATCTTCAAGATACTGTATGTGGGTTGTTGGCAATGTTTCTTAAACTTACAGAAGATCAACAATTTCTCCAAAACTAGAATATAAGTATTGATATTAGTTGGCAGGGCCTTTACTTCAGCATTAATGTGTTTTGGTGTATTTCTAATACCCTTTAAAACGTTTTCTGGTACCTTTTCAATGTTTGCCTTTGATTGTTCCACATTTTTAGGATGGCAAATGATTGAAAAATTTATATATGCCTTAATTTCTCAAAAAGATAACCTCTTAGATTTCATTTGACACCAATTTGCTATGCTCCTATATACTTTTCATGTTGGTGCTCATGGGTCCTTTTACATGGAAATGACCTGTTTCCACCCATAACATCTTGTTGAAGACTTTTACTGTCTTTTCCCCACTTTTTGCTAATTGTTGTGACTTGAGTTGTTGAAAGCTGCCCATCACAGAAGGTAATAATGCAAAATGTATGCAGAATATTTCCTTGATAATGTGCTAGAGCTATGTGCAATCAATAGCATCAATATGTGAAAGAATATTTTTTATCAGGTCAGATGCAATGCATAGCACTGTCTCTATATGTAACAGAGATGATGACTGGATATAGAGTACATTGGTAGAGGTCAGTGTCGCCCATAAGACTACAGATTCCCCTGCAAAAGTCTAGTCCCCCTAGGCTTAGTTCTGTCCTCACTAAAATACCATCTCTTTTCTTTTCATTTTGTTCTTCTCATCTTCTGCTTCCTCTTCTTCTTTTTGCCAGTTCCGGTCTGGGCCTTTTTTTAAGTGTTCAGTGACAAATAGCTTTAAGAGAAAGCTGTATAAAATTGTAAAGCTCTCTACGGGAATTGATTGAATTGTATCCAGGCAATTCACAGACAGAGAGAGCAGAGTAATCTGATTCTGGGGTCTCTAATATTATTTTGGCCATTCACTTGATGGCTGCAAATGTTACTGGGAGCTTTCTGAGTGTATCAAAGCTGTCATTATTACTTTTAGCTATTCCGGAGGTTTCCTAGCATTGCACACTTTACTATTTGATTTTGTAATGTTCCCTGGAGGTTGCAGCCATGTCTTGGAGGTTCGTGTGTTTTTTCCACAACAGGTAAGTTCCAAGTAGGAGGCAGACGGAGGGTACAGGTAGGTAACGACACCCCATGGGACTTCGGGACACGGGCACCACCACCTCTGGGTTCACGAGACTCTCTGTTTGTCGCAAACACCCTCACCAGCTGATCCCTGCTCCCCCGCTCTAACGCTGATGCAAGACGCTGCAAACGTTAGCACCGGATGATGCTCGGACCTCTAAAATACCCTCCGTGCCCTTTTGGTTCTGTACAGGGAATGGTGGAAGGTAAGAGATTAAGAGAGTAAGAGACTGAGTAAATGAGCGAGTGAACTGAGTGAACCTGAGGGATGAAGAGTGATTAGCTTGTGTTATCAGACCTCAGGTTGGCTACATAGGGCTGGGAGCTAGCTAGCTGCCTTGCCTGGGCTTACATCATAGTGTTAATGAAGAGCAGGCCTGTGTTAAAGCCCTGTGCCTCTCAGTGTCTTCCAGGTGATTATCCACTGATGGGAAACAGTTGAGTCATTAGGGCTCTCAGAGATCAGAGCAGAGTAAGACTCTTGATATAGTGGATAGATATCATCAGATACTTCACCAGGGAAATAATAGCTTATCTGTGCTAGCGTCTGGTCCTAATTGTAGCTTTGTCAGATGCTCACACAGGTATGGAATAATGAGTCTGAACAGCAGCCAAATATAAAAAATGCAAATTGGGGGGGAAATTATAGACTTTCCTGTTGGATTGGGGGGGGGGGGGGGGGGGGGTGGTAGTAATGGTAAATGTGTTGTTCAGAAATATCATTATGGCACTGGAGTGTAATAGTAGAGATAATAGAAGATTCCGCGCCTGGCTCTGTAATGTGTATAATGTGCAGCTGTGGGCTGTGGACTGTGTCTTTTGTTGCTCAGAAAGAATCTGCTGTTTTAATTACCTACTCGGCAACACGAAGAACATAATTGGTTGTGTTTCTGTATTTTCCTGGATGTTTCTGGCATTTTAGTTCGGAACGTGCTGCTTCTGCCAGTGATGAATGTTCCAGGCGGAAGGCGACTGCTGTTTCGACTCACCGCTGCTTGGAGAAATAGTGATTATTTGGAATTGTGTCGGTTATATGTGCCATGGGAATGTAGCATTACCTTTATATGAGCTTACCCTGAACATTACATGGTATGATCCCATGAAATGTATGGACGGTGTCAGTGCTTTGGACAGTTTGAACCTCTTTGACGATCTGCTATTGGTGCTCTGACTATCAACAACCAGCCCTCGTGGGATGAGCAGCAATCAAAGCAAATATAACATGGAGCAAGAGGGTATTCTCACAAGGTATGAGACATCCATCAGGTTCAATACTAACATCAGACATACAGTATCATCATGCCAGTGGAGGATGGATCCAGTATCTCCGGGCCCACAGGTGTTTACATGAAACCTGGATGCAGCTATTTTCATCAAGTGTGTTCATCCTTAAGCATGATTTACGGAATCCTTCTCTTCCAGGCCAGGTGTTTATTTCATTGGAGTTCAGAGCACATCCAAGTCTCATCCAAGTCATCTATAACTGTTGAGCCCACGGGGCAGGTGCAAGACACAAGAAACCCTTTTAGCCTGTGCTATCAGTGGCTTCATCGATGAACGCCTGACCGCTGAGACACTCTGCGGCAGCTGAGGAACAGGGTGAGGAAGGACAGAGGGAGTCTAATTCATCAGAGAGAACAGAACGGCAGGCAGCCGTGGTGGGACCACGTTATTTAGCGGGGTAATGATGTGTGTTTTTTTCTATTTTCACTCTCTCTATATTTTTCTCTCTCTCTCCCTCTCTCTCTTCTTCCTGTAAGAGGAGAGAGGATTCCTCAGACCACACTTCACTGCTGAAAGAGAAGGAAGGAGGGAGGAAGAGAGGAGAAAGAGGGAGGGGAGAGAAATGGAGAATGGGTAGAAGGAGGGGAGGGGGAGAGAGAAAAAGAGAGAGAAGGGGGTGAGAAAAAGAAAAAATCTGAAAGAGGTAAACAGAGAAAGATAGGGTCTCAAAGGGAGTGTACAGGAAGAACTGGCCCTCTTCCCTCGGTTCGGACGAGCGTCTGTCATTGCACCTCCAGCCGGGGGAGCCCTGCCCTCCCTTTCTGTCCCCAGGAGAGAGGCCTCTATGCGGGCCGCTGAGCTGACAGACCTCCTGCCTAGCCACTTCATCATCCAGCCCAGACAGGGCTCCGGGGCTCCAGGAATGCTCTTTACAGGGAGGTGCTGAGGCACTGAAGCCCAGGCACTGTCTCCTCTCATAGGGGGAGGGCTGACACTGACTCTCACCTGCAGCGGCTTGTTATAAACGGTCTCGGTGGAAAGCCAAGCATTAAGATAAGGTGTGTGATTGCATTGTCAAGGAGTCGCTTGTGTTTTTCTGGGCTCTCCCTTTCTCTCCCTGCCCAGACTATGGAACTATCTGGTAGTGTGCCATTATACCTACACATCTCACTGCCACTGAGTGCAACTGTGTCACCATCGACCACTTTAACCCTGCTTATGACAGTCTAATATTTGGACATGTAAAGGAGTTTGTCTCTTCTGGAATATGCTATATAGGCTACTTCCTTTATTAGTGATATTATTGAGGTTCATGAGACTGTTCCCTTGGTACCTCTGCCTGTTTCATTATGTGAAGAAAGTGCACTACCGTGCAGTGTTGCTGGACGATGCGTGAAAGCATTTCAAGCATTCAGACGTATGCGTCTACTTTCTCAAGTTACAACGCAGAGTAATGAATCCATATGGGGTTTGGTGATTTTGTAAATGTACCATTCGTCTCTTGCGGTGGTGAGAATGAAATGTACCTTAGAGCATGTAGTAGCCCCAGTTAGTATGTGCCACTGGTCATAGGGAGGGGAGAGGAGTACTGCCAACACACACAAACACTATTTTCGCCCCAATCTATGTCTATTTCATAAATCCACCAGAGAGAATAACTTCAAGAGCCTCTCATAACAGGAACGCACTAGCCTCGAGGTTGAATTAATGATCAGTATATGAATTTTTTATAGGGAGTAATAGCTACCCTTGGTAGGATATTTGGAACAACTTGGAACATGATGTGCTTTTACCACAGCAGGGAACAGAGATGCATGGCCTCACTTTGAGTAGGCCCTATCGTTTATAACAGCTTAGGAGTGTTCTCAAATCGAGCTGGGTTCAATGTCTCATCACATGTATTCCAAGGTGAACTCCTAAAGTTGCTGGATTGTACGTGCTTTCAATTCTGGAATTCATCTATTTCATTTGATCTATTTAGCATTGGTAATTTGCTAGGTTTCCAAACTTTGAATAGGGAGTGGCTGCATTTCCGAATTCTCAGGAAGCCTCTTCCCCATAGCTAAAGACCAGAAGCTTATGTGTTTGTGCAGGATTCTCTCCATTACGCAGTCTCTGCTCTACTCGTTTGGCTGCCCAGAGAACCGGCTACTTTGGAGAATGGTGCTGCTTTAATGAAGTTAGATCAAAGCAAGATCACATAATGATAGTATTGTACATAACACAACTGAATATAATAGCATAGTATAACGCTACTGTCAGACGAAAAACACCACCTCATTTCTTTTGAGACTTTAGTATGATTTTGCTAATGGTTGCATTTTTCTCTGAAGGTGCGTGCCAATCGGCAAAATTTGTGTTTTGATTGAAACAAAACACAGGGATGCTACATTTGTTAACATCAACTGCTCAAAAATGTGCTCAGTGTGAACTCGCAGGAACTCAATCAAAACAGGAAGCAAACGCTAAATAGATGAATTTTATATTGATGTAATTTCAGGACGGAGAACAAGAAATGTATAGCTAGCTTAGGAGTTCACCTTTAACCTATCATTTGCTAACAGATTGTTGTTGTTGTCTTTGAAGTAGTTTGTAGTTTTTGGAGCAATTGTGTTAGATGTAGCTTTTTACATTCCTTCTGGTGTTCAAGACTGCAGAGATTTTAATGAATATATGGAATAAATGCAATGGGAAATGGACACAGTTCAACTTAAGAACACTCCCAAGGTATGAAAACACTTGACAAAGTTTTTTAATTTCAAGGGTGAAATACCCTTTTCAAATCAAATCAAATCAAATGTTATTTGTCACATGCGCCGAATACAACAGTGAAATGCTTACTTACAAGCCCTTAACCAACAATGCAGTTTTAAGGAAAATACCCCCCCCCCCCCCCCCCCCCAAAAGTAGTCAGCCTGAAAAGCCACAGACTGCACTCACACACTGCACACACAGACTGCACTTACGGGCTGCACTCACCAACTGCAAGCGGGTACAGATCATCATACATTCATGCTAACTGCTTTGGGCATTCTGCTTCTTGGAAAAGAGAATAACCTCAGATATCCCAACAGTTTCAGCAACCTACAGTACACATCAATCCTGCGTTCTCTTTAACCATGACTTCTACAGTCTTCAGGAACAGCCAAGTCAAGGCGTTTCTCTTTTTACTTGAGAGCAAACTGTTTACCTGTGCCAAGTGTGTGTGTACCAGGTGCCAGTTTGGCACGGCACGCGCTGTGAACAGGTTGTTTAGCGAGAGGAGTAAGCGGTAATGGCTGCCTATCTGTGCGTGTTCATCAGCATTACAATGTCTCTGAAGTGTAGGAGCAGCACAGTGCCGTGTGTTGCTTATAAACTCACTGTTCAGCTTTATGTTTACTTCCTGGCCTAATGAGGAACTAATGAGAACTTGGACAAGGTGTTGAGCATCGTTGAGGCTGTGAAGTGGGTGCCTGTGTGTATGTGTGTGTGATCGTTTGTGCATGTGCATACCTGTCCAGCTGTCCCCCTGATGGCATTTGTGTGCATGTGTGTGTGTCCGTGTTGCATAATGTAAAAAGGAAGTAATACTTGTTTTCTATTCAGGTTTGGAATTAGAGTCTACTATATAGTTGAGTCGTAATAAGGCTATCAGACAATGACGGATGGTGTACTTCAGGGGGATAGACAATCCAATTGTTCTTACCATAATGGTTTCCTCTCAAGCGAATTAATCTAATGTGTTTTCAGGGTGTATGTGAGGAGGTTTTTCAGGGTGTGTGTGTTCGTTGTTTTCTATCATTGGGGACATTTGCTGGTCCCAACAAGGAAAATGACTATTTTAGGCTTAGGGGTTAGGTTTAGGGTTAGGGTTGCAATTAGGGTTGCGGTTAGAATTAGGGTTAGGGGTTAGGTTTAGGGTTACAATTAGGGTTACGGTTAGAGTTAGGATTAGGGATAGGGATAGGGTTAGGGGTTTGTGGTTAGGGTAGGGTTATGGAAAATAGGATTTTGAATGGGAATCAATTGTTTGGTTACCACAAGGATAGTAGTGTGTGTGTGTGTGTGTGTGTGTGTGTGTGTGTGTGTGTGTGTGTGTGTGTGTGTGTGTGTGTGTGTGTGTGTGTGTGTGTGTGTGTGTGTGTGTGTGTGTGTGTGTGTGTGTGTGTGTGTGTGTTTGTGTGTGTGTGTGTGTTGGTATAAGGAATAGGGAATACTTAAAAGGGCACGTGTTGTTGCTGTAGTTGTAGGACTGTATTAAAACATTCAGGGCTCTAATTCCAGCACAATTTTCAAAAGCACGCGATTTCGACCTGTTAAAGCCGTCACTCTTCCATTTTAAAACCCAGGCGCCAGGATTGATAATTTACCTGTCATATATGAGCTCACTTGCTCTGGGATGGGAGAGGTGTCAATTTTTGAGGTGTGTACTTAAATACGTGCACCAAAGTGCCAATCTCGGAATGCGCTGTTGGGGATACTTAAGACCAACAGAAAGGAGTCTTAGTGGTAATACAGTAGGTTACGGCATGGATTTTGACAACTGAAGCGCAGCCTATCTAAACCTTGTGTTTAGAAGCAGAAAAAGTTAATGTCATTTTTCCCATTTAGTTTCACTTAATTTAAACCCAAGCACAGCTTCCCCTCCTCTTAATGAAGTCTGTGTGTTTTGTCATGCCCGATGCCTTCGCCAAGTACTCAAGACTATCGATAAAGAATTTGGCTCATGAGACCGCTTTGAAATACATCTTAATCGCCAAAGCTTTATTAAAAGATCAAGTTTGGCAGCAGAAAAACAGTGAGCGGACATCCCCTTTTTATCTATGTAGGTTATGGCATTATTTTAGCCAGCCCCTGTTATTATTGTGGATGTGTTTAAAAAAGCCTCCATGTAGGCTATATGCCCATCATGGAACAAGAGATGAGATAATCTGGTGACATTTCAGTTATATTCCTGGAACAATATTTTCTGTTTCGTTTGATTAAAAAACAAGCCCTTGGTATACTACCCTTACCCTACCATAACAAAAGCTGCTTCAACAGCAATGCCTATGGTGTCTTTTTTTTTATCCTGGCCATGCATTAGCCAAGTAGCCTATCCATAAAACGTTTCTAAATGGTCTACTCATGACTTTTGCCAACATGCTTTTGCATTATTCACAATTCACATAGGCCTAGCTGAAGCACATCATCCACTGGGCTTGTATCCATCCCCATTTCCAAGGAGCACCTCTTGTCCAGTTACCAAAGATGCGCTCCTCCAAACATAGGCTACTCAAAACTTTCAGTCCTATAATGCCATATCAATGGTTGTCCTAGGCTATACCTTGTATTTGCACTTGAGGAGAAGTGCGATGCGTAAAGGCCCATACTCGTTGAAATCAATTACAACAATGTTGTAATTGGATGTGCAAAAACTGGATGTGTTATTTTCA
This sequence comes from Salvelinus namaycush, assembly GCF_016432855.1. Taxonomy (NCBI): domain Eukaryota; kingdom Metazoa; phylum Chordata; class Actinopteri; order Salmoniformes; family Salmonidae; genus Salvelinus; species Salvelinus namaycush. The sequence continues at coordinate 12,051,929 of NC_052323.1, read as the reverse complement.
CTGTTGCTATCACTCATTACCCTAGCCTATCACTCATTACCCTAGCCTATCACTCATTACCCTAGCCTATCACTCATTACCCTAGCCTATGCTCTTTAATAAACTTATCAATCCAGAATGGACTAGGAAGATAATGTTCCGTGTCCGCAGCTGAATTGGAGTAAGACCGTCAATAACCTACGGAACTTGAGGCAAACGCATGCAGTATTAAGATATACAACGCCTTGACAGTGAGTGGCCAAGCCCTCATCACACCTACAACTTGTTGACTCATCCAAACCCATCCCTTTCAAGCCACCGCCAGCTATTGCGCTCATAATAACGGCTGTGAAAATAGCACAAGTATTTCTGACCGCCAGTGCTTACATTTACCATTGCCTTAGGTTTGTTAAAATATAGTTCAAAGGATTCAATATATCATCGGTTAGATACAAGTGAATTCCTCATTGCATTTAAACTCAGAATTAGAGTTTAGTGTGAAGTCAAAAGTAGTTTTGATGAAAACAAGATAAACAAGCAACTCTTTTGCCAAATTATTATCTTTCAGCGGAATCTGATGGCAGCCATATTTTGTAGATGAATATCAATGGAGAGATCTGAATAAATAAAATGGAAGAGGGCTTTGATTTGCGCAAGTGGAGTTGGTTAGTAACCATCAACCAAATTAAGATCAAGGTTGCAGCAATTTGTTTTGGAGGGGCTCTATTCTCGGGCGCTGAACCAGCATCTCTATTTCATCTGTGTTCAGATGCTGCTAGAACACCTGTCGTTGACTTAGCCTTGTTTGGTTTAAATGGAGTTCTTTCATGTTGCTGAGTCGTGGCGTTTGGCTGTAGCTCACCATAACCTGCTTCCCCTGGGCTCAGGTATGGACCCACCTGTGTGTTCTCTGCTTCCCTAGCGGACACATACAGTGGGGCAAAAAAGTATTTAGTCAGCCACCAATTGTGCAAGTTCTCCCACTTAAAAAGATGAGAGAGGCCTGTAATTTTCATCATAGGTACACTTCAACTATGACAGACAAAATGAGGAAAAATAATCCAGAAAATCACATTGTAGGATTTTTTATGAATTTATTTGCAAATTATGGTGGAAAATAAGTATTTGGTCAATAACAAAAGTTTATCTCAATACTTTGTTATATACCCTTTGTTGGCAATGACAGAGGTCAAACGTTTTCTGTAAGTCTTCACAAGGTTTTCACACACTGTTGCTGGTATTTTGGCCCATTCCTCCATGCAGATCTCCTCTAGAGCAGTGATGTTTTGGGTCTGTTGCTGGGCAACATGGACTTTCAACTCCCTCCAAAGATTTTCTATGGGGTTGAGATCTGGAGACTGGCTAGGCAACTCCAGGACCTTGAAATGCTTCTTACGAAGCCACTCCTTCGTTGCCAGGGGGCTGTGTTTGGGATCATTGTCATGCTGAAAGACCCAGCCACGTTTCATCTTCAATGCCCTTACTGATGGAGGGAGGTTTTCACTCAAAATCTCACGATACATGGCCCCATTCATTCTTTCCTTTACACGGATCAGTCGTCCTGGTCCCTTTGCAGAAAAACAGCCCCAAAGCATGATGTTTCCACCCCCATGCTTCACAGTAGGTATGGTGTTCTTTGGATGCAACTCAGCATTCTTTCTCCTCCAAACACGACGAGTTGAGTTTTTACCAAAAAGTTCTATTTTGGTTTCATCTGACCATATGACATTCTCCCAATCTTCTTCTGGATCATCCAAATGCTCTCTAGCAAACTTCAGACGGGCCTGGACATGTACTGGCTTAAGCAGGGGGACACGTCTGGCACTGCAGGATTTGAGTCCCTGGCGGCGTAGTGTGTTACTGATGGTAGGCTTTGTTACTTTGGTCCCAGCTCTCTGCAGGTCATTCACTAGGTCCCCCCGTGTGGTTCTGGGATTTTTGCTCACCGTTCTTGTGATCATTTTGACCCCACGGGGTGAGATATTGCGTGGAGCCCCAGATCGAGGGAGATTATCAGTGGTCTTGTATGTCTTCCATTTCCTAATAATTGCTCCCACAGTTGATTTCTTCAAACCAAGCTGCTTACCTATTGCAGATTCAGTCTTCCCAGCCTGGTGCAGGTCTACAATTTTGTTTCTGGTGTCCTTTGACAGCTCTTTGGTCTTGGCCATAGTGGAGTTTGGAGTGTGACTGTTTGAGGTTGTGGACAGGTGTCTTTTATACTGATAACAAGTTCAAACAGGTGTCATTAATACAGGTAACGAGGGGAGGACAGAGGAGCCTCTTAAAGAATAAGTTACAGGTCTGTGAGAGCCAGAAATCTTGCTTGTTTGTAGGTGACCAAATACTTATTTTCCACCATAATTTGCAAATAAATTCATTAAAAATCCTACAATGTGATTTTCTGCATTTTTTTTCTCATTTTGTCTGTCATAGTTGAAGTCTACCTATGATGAAAATTACAGGCCTCTCTCATCTTTTTAAGTGGGAGAACTTGCACAATTGGTGGCTGACTAAATACTTTTTTGCCCCACTGTAACTCTATAAATGTCTATAGATGTTGTGCTCTGGTGTTTACGGGAATCATACGTTTGATTTGAGCTTGGAAAGTCTTAGTTCTTTTTTCTATTTACGAATAGGCCTCGAAACATCACCAGCTGTGTGTTATCAGTCCAAAACGTACCTTTTGAAACTTAAGAAATTCGGAAGAAATATAGTGTATAATATGATTAGCCTATGAACCCCATTTCCTCTAGTGAATCTGTATCTCCTTGAATCTGATTGACTGAAGGCTGCCAGTTTAAATATGTCTCCGGTATCTGATTGGAAGGGCTGAATAAAGGAGACCGCCTGTCTGCCCACTCAGCGTCCACTGCTAAGGCCAATGCGCCAGGCCAGAGTCAGTCCCATCTCACTTTATCTCGGCTGTATTTTCATCTGGGTCCCACTCTGCTGGTTTAGCTGTGGCTTTTCCTGCTCTGTCCTGATCTGTTATCTCTGGTTGTCTTTACCACTGTGCTGCTTGACAACAGCTGTTATTTACTCTGTGTATTAGACCGTAGTGCAAGTTTACCTATGTTCATATGAGTTGACGGAAGTTTGGGTAAATATTAAATGATGACGTTATAAAACAGGTGCTGTATATGGAAAATGATTTGTTCACACCAATTTATCATGTTTGAAAAGTTGTGATAAATGAAAAATACTTTCTTCACATCACTGACCTCCTATTAATATCAATATTCAGAAGCTGACAAGTGTGACTGTAGTTTAGTAAACATGTTAACATTATAGGATATATCATACAGTATATCACGCAGTACAGAGAGGGGATGGAGACTGGTGATGATAGTCATTATCTATTGAGTCCACCGTGTGGCAGACAGAGCAAGATGTCGATATGAATTCACAGCAACAACTCTGAACATGTTCCACAAATATCTTTGGCTAATGATCGGGATACGCATGGCGAGGTGCAGTCGACGGGGCGGCAGATAAAATTGATCGTTCACGAGGACCTTAGAGAACCACAGAGATGACCAGAACAGTATAGTACAACACACACATGTTATGGGTCACAGCTGTTGATGGACTGATTATCTGTAGATTGGATTTATCTAATCAACGGCGTATGTTATTGTGACTACACTCACCTCATTGTCATCCAGGAATTAAAAATGAAAAACATATGAGATCTATTAAATAGCTATTAGCGATAGTATCAAAAATGGTTCATATCTCTTAATGAATATTGGATTTGCAGCAAAATGATTTGCGTGCGTTTCTGTGTTTTCACACAACCATATGATTGCAGCCTGTTGAGCAATTAGCAGCAAATGGTGGTTTGCTCTCCACCCCCTCCACAGCCTCCCTGACTGATCCATGCCCCCCGCCCAGCCCCCTTCCCAGCCTCCCTGACTGATCCATGCCCCCCGCCCAGCCCCCTTAACAGGCCCCCTGGTGTGTTTGTTGTTGGTTGAGCTGCACCGTCTTTAGATCCTGTTTAGGAACAGATGGCTCTGATAGCGTGCGTGCGTGCGTGCGTGCGTGCGTGCGTGCGTGCGTGCGCTTGTGTGCGTGCGTGTGTGTGTGCGTGTCGGCCGACCCTCCAAATAGTCCTGCCTGGGTTACAGCTCAAGTCGAGTCATGTTTTGTCCATTTGAATATAAACTCTCCTGCTAAACGATTGAGAGTTTGTCAAAGACCAGCTAGGTCATGTGACAAAGGATTGATGGTTAGAACTGACTGATATTTGTCTGCAGCAATATGTGCCTTCTTCTGTCCAGCCAGATGCCAGAAATGAGTTGTTTTTCTAACCTAGTGTGTTGCGGACTTCTATATACAGTAAATCTGTTGTCTAGGTGTTGATTCCCCATCTGTCAGGCATGAACTAACCCAAGCTAATTGTTGTCCCTTAGACCTCTGCGTTCTTTGTGTTCTTCGTTCTCACCTCTCATTGTTCACGTGTTAAAGGGATGGATCATGTTACATGGGGAAGAATAGAGGTAGTATTTGTACACCCTAAATTATTATGGGGTAGCTATTATGAATTTGGCCGTATGTCTCAATTCCCAACCGGGACAAAGAGGATTAAGGAAGTAAGTAAAACTCTATGAATTTCATTGATTACATTTTGTTGAGAGTAGACATACTCTGTTTAGTTAGTAGAGTGAGTGGTGGTGAAGGTAGTTGTTTTTTTCCTGGTTTATTTGAGCTCTGATATTCAGACGTTCCCTTCCTTCCTCCTTGAAGTCTGTTCCTGGGAAGATGCCCTCCAAACATGGTGGTCAGTCCTGAGGAGTGAAGTGAGAGAAAACACAGCACACACATCGACCAGCACTACTGACACTCAGGCCACCGCCAGTCAATGGTTGTCCTGTTGACTGGCAGGCAGCTACACCTGACACGTAGGCTTCACACACACACACACACACACACACACACACACACACACACACACACACACACACACACACACACACACACACACACACACACACACACACACACAGAGGTGAGGAAGGTATGTAAATGACTGGTTTGTAGTTTTAAGGCGGGGAAATATTATACTTATATTCAGACCTTTGATAAAGACCAACCATCTCTCTACTTCAAGAAATCCAAGTGGGCTGGGAAGGGGATCAAGGGCTTGTCTGAACATACTATATCAGCAACTGGACTGGTTTCACATATCTCATGAATCATGCTGTGTGTGTGTGTGTGTGTGTGTGTGTGTGTGTGTGTGTGTGTGTGTGTGTGTGTGTGTGTGTGTGTGTGTGTGTGTGTGTGTGTGTGTGTGTGTGTGTGTGTGTGTGTGTGTGTGTGTGTGTGTGTGTGTGTGTGTGTGAGCAAGACAAAAAGAGCACACTCTGCTGCAACGCTACTGATGACTGCCACAGGTCACTGCAATTCTGTCAGAGGAAGAGAGAAGATAGAAGAAAAGAGAGATCCGCTCTTGAGAGAAAGAGAAAACATTAGGAAGGTCACGTCCACCCCACTGGAGGGAGAGAGAGCGGGAGAGGGAGAGAGGGAGAGAGGGAGAGAGAGAGAGAGAGAGAGAGACTAGAATGCTATTTGGCCCTAAACAGAGAGTACACAGTGGCAGAATACATGACCACTGTGACTGACCCAAACTTAAGGAAAGCTTTGATTATGGCCGCCGTAGGCAGACCTGGCTCTCAAGAGAAGGCAGGCTATGTGCATACTGCCCACAAAATGAGGTGGAAACTGAGCTGCACTTCCTAACCTCCTGCCAAATGTACCACCATATTAGAGACACATATTTCCCTCAGATTACACAGACCCACAAAGATTTTGAAAGCAAACCCAATTTTGATAAACTCCCATATCTATTGGGTGAAATACCACAGTGTGCCATCACAGTAGCAATATGTGTGACCTGTTACCACAAGAAAAGGGCAACCAGTGAAGAACAAACACCATTGTATATACAACCCATATTTATGTTTATTTATTTTCCCTTTTGTACTTGAACTATTTACACATAATATGACATTTTAAATGTTTGTATTATTTTGGAACTTTTGTGAGTGTAATGTTTACTGTTAATTTGTATTGTTTATTTCACTTCTGTTTATTATCTACTTCACATGCTTTGGCAATGTTAACATATGTTTCCCATGCCAATAAATCCCTTAAATTGAATTTAGTTGAATTGAGAGAGAGAGAAATTGTGGAAATTAACAAGTGACCGTATCATACTTTACAGAGAACTTACCATTCTCTAGAGAGAGAGAGTTTATAATTTAGCTTTGATGACAGTATTTCAGTTTCACCCTGTAGGAAATGTACCCTACATGGCTATAGGTGGGGATTGAATTAGATCATTTTACTGAGAGACTAACGAGTGAGTTAAATTCCATTCAGAGAACAACGTGATAAAAAAACTGTTCCCTTTTTCGAGTGTGAGCAAGTACTACTGTCCAAAACTTTTATTAACTTACTTCAACCATCCTCCAACTTATATCCTTTTATTATCATTCATTTCCTTCATTTTGGACTTCACATTTGAACCTAACCAGAGGACAGAAAAGACAGTAATAGTGGAGAAGACAAGGAGTCTAAAGACAGAGAATTAGACGTTCAAAACAACCACATTACCCTCAGGCTAGTATTCAGTATTTCACCAAGGAATCAGACGGCTGCTTTTCTCTTCCTCTTTTCTTGCTCTCCTCATCTCATCCACTCTCTCCCTGTCATTTTGTTGAACCATGTCCTCAGACAGTCTCTCTCTTCATTTCAATTCCATTTCAATTTAAGGGGCTTCATTGGGATGGGAAATATATGTTTGAATTGCCAAAGCAAGTGAAATAGATGATACACAAAAGTGAAATAAAAGCAAAAGAAATGTACAATAAACATTACACTCACAAAGGTTCCAAAAGAATAAAGGCATTTCAAATGTCATATTATGTACAGTTGAAGTCTGAAGTTTACATACACCTTAGCCAAATACACTTAAACTCAGTTTTTCACAATTTCACAGAATGTGAAATGTCAGAATAATAGTGGAGAGAAAGACTTATTTCAGCTTTTATTTCTTTCATCACATTCCCAGTGGGTCAAAAGTTTACATACACTCAATTAGTATTTTGTTGCATTGCATTTAAATTGTTTAACTTAGGTCAAACATTTCTGGTAACCTTCCACAAGCTTCCCACAATAAGTTGGGTGAATTTTGGCCCATTCCCCCCACCCATTTTTTTACGCTGCTGCTACTCTCTGTTTATCATATATGCATAGTCACTTTAACTATACATTCATGTACATACTACCTCAATTGGGCCGACCAACCAGTGCTCCCGCACATTGGCTAACCGGGCCATCTGCATTGTGTCCCGCCACCCGCCACCCACCACCCGCCAACCCCTCTTTTACGCTACTGCTACTCTCTGTTCATCATATATGCATAGTCACTTTAATCATACCTACATGTACATACTACCTCAATCAGCCTGACTAACCGGTGTCTGTATGTAGCCTTGCTACTTTTATAGCCTCGCTACTGTATATAGCCTGTCTTTTTACTGTTGTTTTATTTCTTTACTTACCTATTGTTCACCTAATACCTTTTTTGCACTATTGGTCAGAGCTTGTAAGTAAGCATTTCACTGTAAGGTCTACACCTGTTGTATTCGGCGCATGTGACAAATAAACTTTGATTTGATTTGGGGTGGGCAGAAGGGGCATAGGCATAGGTCTCTCTCTCTTTATCTCTCTTTCTGTTTTTCTCTCTCCCACTCTCTCACTCCCTACCTCCTTCTTTCTTTCTGTCTCTCACTCTCTAACTCTCTCTTACTCCATCTCTCGCTAACTCTCCCTACCTCCTCTCTCTCTCTCTTTCTCTTGCTCCCTCTCTCTTTTTCTTGCTCTCTCCCTCTCTGTGTCTCTCTTTCTCTTGCTCTCTCTCTCTCGTTCTCTCCCTCTCTCTCTCACTGGCTCAGACTAGATGATAATGTACAGACATATAGTCTTAATAAGCGGGTGGGGGGGGGGGGTTGGAGACAATGAGATGATGACATACAGTAAAATTTTGCTGTGTTGGTTTGTCTCTTCAGTAGTGGGGTTGACATTAACCAGCCCCTATCCCTGGACTCTGTCCCCGGCCTCAGGGCACCCCTGATGGAGCCAGGGTAGGGGCATGCTGAGACAGAGAGGGGTCAGGGGGGCCTGGTGGGGGGCCTGGAGAGGCCTGGAGAGGGGCATTGACGGGGCTAATGGTCTGTAGATCCACATAGCTGGAGGCTGTTCTGTGGTCAGGACAGATCCTATGTTGATAGCTGTCTCCCCTAGCTCTGTGTGTGTGTGTGTGTGTGTGTGTGTGTGTGTGTGTGTGTGTGTGTGTGTGTGTGTGTGTGTGTGTGTGTGTGTGTGTGTGTGTGTGTGTGTGTGTGTGTGTGTGTGTGTGCGTGCGTGCGTGCATTCCGTTGTCCTGCTGTCTGTTGTGAGTGAGAAAGCAGAAAGCAGAGGGCTGTGTAGATATATCAGGCGGTATATGGAAATCTATATAGGGTTCATTTTATTTTCTAATTAAAGTCTATTTGTAGAAGCATGTGATGAAGGGTACATAGTTCACAGTAGAAGGTGAAATCATTTTCAACAGCTACACTCTCTCTGTTCAAAAGTTTGTTATCTTTTTTCCCTGCAGGATTTTCAGAAAGCCTCCCACACCTGGGAATTACGGCTTCCAAACTCCTCCACGCCACTGCATACCGATCCTACTCCTTTTATCCCTGTCTCAGCACTTCATCAGTCCCACCATGACCCGACCCAACGCCCGACAGGTCCCTAATGTCCCCCACCCCACCTCCTCACACTCTGCCTCACCCCCTCTCCCCTGACAGAAGACACAGCGCTATCTCGCCGTGGCGCCAGAAGAGCCGGGGCCTTCAAAAAACATCTCCCAGTGGAGGGGAGCACAATGAGATTGTGAACAGACTTACAACACCTTAAGAGAGAGAGAGAGAGAGAGACAGAGACAGAGAAAGAGAGAGGGAAGCAGAGACGGAGAAAGAGAAAAAGAGGGAGAAAGACCACCACCCTCCTCTTTTCTCCTTGTCCGTCACCTCCTGCCATGCTGTCTCCTGCCGCAAAATACGGCACTTCTAAGAGGAGAAATGGAGTGACGACACCTATGACAGACTAAAAGGTTTTAGATAAGGGAGAGGAAGTAGAGAGAGAAGAAGAAAGGCCCTGAACATGTGTTTTGTTCTGTGGGGATATCTGTTGGGATCAGGCTGTTACTACCTTCAATAGCTGGTGATGAGAGAACGAAAACCTTGAAGGTAAACGTGTATCAGCGTAACTGTTCTTACAAGGTAAAGTTATTTCATCTTCGTAAAGGCTGATCCATAGTTCTGTTGTATTTCTACTAATTCAAAAACAGTTGGTTGTATTTGCTCTTGGTAGACTAAAGCGGGGTAACTCTGACCCAAAAAATTAACACTTTAAACCCCGTCGAAAACCTCTAATCAACCTTCAGTTAACATGGAGGCCACTGTTCACAGTCATCATTTCTTTTATTTCTCCAGCATTTATGAACGGGGGTTTGAGAGCTAGCTATTGTGTTGAGTCCTTTGGTCCGTGTGTGAAAAGTGGAGCACTCCAGCATAAAAGTTAACGCTCTCTAATCCTCTCTGACTTTGTTGAATAAATTACTTTGAAACTCACTATTGGTTAATAAGGCATGCCCCGAGAATATAAAAGCATGTCAGTCTCTCTCTCCTCTCTCTCTCTTTCCCTCCTCTTTTTCTCTATTTCTTTCTATTTATCTCTCTCTCTCTCTCTCTCGCTCCACTTTCTCTCCTCTCTCTGTCTGTCTCCCAGCCTCTTTCTCACTGTCGCTCTGCCTCTCTCCCTTGCTCTCTCTTTCTTGTGCCCTCGCTCTCTTTTTTCTCTCCGTTTCTCACTCTTGCTCACTCTTTCCCTTTCTAAGTCGTCTGTCTTGTTTTGGGAATTGTAAGTCATTTATTTTTGTTCTTAAATTATCTTTCATTATACTCTAATGGTTTTCTCATTTGAAAACTCGTGTGTATAGCCGCACGTGGATAATACAACTTTTGGAATATGAAAGAGATGAACATGAGTGAGCAAGGTCAAATATAATGGGTTCCAATTAGGAAGAAAGGAGATATGATTATAGCGCATTTGTTCTCTTCAAAGTTTCCTTCTAAATCTAAACAGAGCAGATAGTTCTGCCCTCATTAAGCTAAAATAAAGCCTTATCCGATTGAAACTCATTTCATTTATATTTGTTCTTCTAAAAGTAGATTTCCAATTGTGACTTAAAAAGAAAATAAATATGAATCCAATAAATATTGTCTCGCTATTTTGTGCATGTTATGTTTTTGATGTAAAGTATGAGCCAAAGATTAATATAAATTGGAATATCTCTTGTTTATCAGGTTTGAACACATCTCTGGTGGAAAAACATCAATGAATATTCAAATATGTGAGATTAGAATGGATTACACGTAATTATGTCTCTCGTTTAGACTGTGCTATTGGTTAATCACCATCTGTAGGGACTTTTCCACCTTGTTTATGTCCCGTTTCTGCCAATTCAGAAAGATTAAACACGCACCATATGATTTAAGACATCCATTCCCTCTTTAATACTTATCCTGTGTGAAATGAATAGATTATAAAAGAATGTCAACTTTTGAGATGAGGTTTAAGAGAGGAAACACAACAGACCGACAGATGACTGAAAGCAGCGTGTGGCCACAGCCTGTTAGTTAAAATGCACATGGCCAAAAGTATATGGACACCCCTTCAAATGAGTGGATTCAGCTATTTCAGCAACACCCGTTGCTGACAGATGTATACAATTGAGCACACAGCCATGCAATCTCCATAGATAAACATTGGCAGTAGAATAGCCCGTACTGAAGAGCTCAGTGACTTTCAACGTGGCACCGTTATAGAATGTCACTTTTGCAACAAGTCACTTCATCAAATTTCTGCCCTGCTAGAGCTTCGCCGGTCAACTGTAACTGCTGTTATTGTGAAATGGAAACATCTAGGAACAACAATGGCTCAGCCGCAAACAATGTTCCCTCAACAACAAAAAATATCACTGAGCCAATTTCAGGTCTGCCGAGCGCAAACTTGAATGTTGTGAAAATTCTGTGCAACTTCTGTGCAACTTGAAGACTGAAGCTGTTCCCGCGTTAAGTTAGTTTTAAGAGTGGCTACTGTGGCTATTTGATCATAATGTGGGCCTACCAGAGTGGCCTGCCATAAAAGAACAATGAGGAAAATGCATCCCATAACGTTTTAACATGGGAATACAGTAGCAGCCAATGTGTGATGTTCAATGTAATGTAGGCCGACATTCTGAGACTGAAAAAAAACATGCTGGACTTGACATGAACCTGTTTATCCACTTTTCCTTCAGAGAAGGAGGCGACTGAAAATGTTGTTGTGTTGTTTGATGCAAGAAACCACTTTACAAAATAAAATGCATCATTATTCCCATACAGAAAATCAGACAAATGATGCTACTTATTGGCTACTTAGCTTATTCAAGCCTGTCTCAAAATACTACACTGTCCCTTTAAAACAAACAAAAAAGCTCTTTACCTGACTCACTTTCCAAAGATGTCTAGAAATGCACACATTTTGTGCTCTTGTAGGAAGCAATCACTCCCGCATTGTTGACTACAAATGATCTATAACTTGACTAATCAAAATGTCCACAGTAAAGGGCAATGTTGATAGTGTTAATTAACTAAGGGGGGGAAATCTAGAAAGTTGAGTGATGTTCAATCTCGTGCTTCTCTGTGCGCGCTGTGAAGTGGTAGGTCACACAGTCTCACAGAACAGGACTGCCGAGTGCTGAAGAGCATAGCATGTAAAAATCGTCTGTCCTCGGTTGCAACACTCACTATCCACTTCCAAACTGCCTCTGGAAGGAATGTCAGCACAATGACTGTTTGTCGGGAGTTTAATGAAATGGGTTTCCATGGTCGAGCAGCCGCATACAAGCCTAAGATCACCATGTGCAACGCCAAGTGTCGGCTTGTGTGGTGTAAAGCTCGCCGCCATTGGACTCTGGAGCAGTGGAAATGCGTTCCCTGAAGTGATGAATGCCGCTTCACCATCTGGCAGTCAGACAGATGAATCTGGGTTTGACGGATGCCAAGAGAACGCTACCTGCTTCAATGCATAGTGCCAACTAATGCCCCTTAGTTCCAGTGGAGGGAAATCTTAACGCTACAGCATACAATGATATTCTAGATGATTAGTGCTTCCAACTTTGTGGCAACGGTTTGGGGAAGGCCCTTTCCTGTTTCAGCATGTCAATGCCCCCGTGCACAAAGCGAGGACCATACAGAAATGGTTTGTTGAGATTGGTGTGGAAGAACTTGACTGGCCTGCACAGAGGCCTGACCTCAACCCCATCGAACACCTTTGGGATGAATTGGAACGTCGACTGTGAGCCAGGCCTAATCGCCCAACATCAGTGCCCAACCTCACAAATCCTCCTGTGGCTGAATGGAAGCAAGTCCCCGCAGCAATGTTCCAACATCTAGTGGAAAGCCTTCCCAGGAGAGTGGAGGCTGTTATAGCAGTTAAGGGGGGACCAACTCCATAATAATGCCCAGGATTTTGGAATAATATGTTCGTCATCATTGTATTGCCTATGTAGGCATTTCTCACCACCCCTGCTAAACATAGTAAACACATATTTTCCATGATTTCTCTGTAGCGGTTGTCAAAGCGTTGAACTCCACTGAAATCCAATGAATGTTGTGTCCCAACTGAAAAGTGTGATTTTCCAGAACTGCAGCCTGTACTCTGGGGCGGCAGGTAGCCTAGTAGTTAGAGCGTTGGACTTGTAACCAAAAGGTTGCAAGATCAAATCCCCGAGCTGACAAGGTAAAAATCTGCCGTTCTACCCCTGAACAAGGCAGTTAACCTACTGTTCCAAGGCTGCCATTGAAAATTAGAGTTTGTTCTTAATTGACTTGCCAAGTTGAATAAAGATAAAATATTCAAATCATACAACTGCATCTGGAGTTTCATTCTGAGCATCCTTCCTCCATTCAGACACTGTGGAAATGATAACATGTCCTCACTGTGCATCAGTCACTAGAATGAATGCATCACCAGAGGGGTGCATGTAAAATCTAGAGAATGTGAGAACAACTTTAACCTATCCTATGAAACAGGTGACAGTTTACAGAGTAAAATATGAATTGAAGTTATCTAACGACACTGACACACAATGAATGTACATCAGGACTACTGTAGATGTTATCATATCAGCCATTTCCTTCGCTGTGATTGGATGTTGTACATTTATTTCTATACCCAAGTCATAGAAAATCAACCACATGAGACAGACCGTACATTTCTCATTTTTCGGTTTATTGTTGGCATTATGGTGTGTTTATGTGGTGTGACTGTGTATGTGTGTATATTAGATTTTACACTGCATGTGTACAACACCTTTCATTATTTGGCCACTTTTTGTTTTGTTCTTTTTAATTGACCCTTTTTTGGTTACAATAACACAGAATTACCATGGAATTCAATCTAAATTATTACCACTTTTTTATTTATAGACATGAATTTCAACTTTCAATATCCAAAGGTGAAAAATGAAATAATCAAACCGGATGAAAACGTGGTTTCACATGAAAGATAAGGCTATTCTGTTTTCATGGTAAGAACGCCGCCAACCTGTAAGATCCTCCCAAGCCTTCTACAGCACTTTAATCAGCGTATGGACCTCTGTCTACACACAATAGGAAACCCACCGAATAGATAGCATACCTTCAGAAAAAGTATATATTGATAGATTTATATATAGATTTATATTCATGTTGAAGCTTTTTAAAAGAGTACAGTTAACACTTCTCACACATTATATAAACTACTGAACAGCTTAGAATTCAAAGGCGAAGCCCATCACTGTCCAGACTCACTATGTTGTGAAAAAAGCAAAAGCAGAACTTTAAAAAAAAATCACAATCTTTCCTTATAAAGTTGAAGTACTGTAGATCTGAGGAGAAGACACCTGACCACACAAACTGAATAGAAAAACAGTCAAGTCTAAAACAGTGGTATTGCATTTAAAATGCACAAAGATCTCCTGTACAACTGGCTTCTGCTGTGAGTATAAACATCTAAAGGGCTCAGTGACGTCGTTGTTCCGTTTCCTGTCTTTTTTTGTTGTTATTTTTTCTGTTTTTTTTCTCTTCTTCTTAAAAGATGTACATTAGTGCTGTAAACAGGCACACACAGATCAGAGAGGAGAGATCCTCCTTCATCTCCTCCCTCGTCCTCCTCCTCCTCCATCGTGCTCCTCCTCCGTCCTCGTCCTCCCCCCTCGTCCTTCTCCTCCGTTCTCGTTCTCCTCCTCCCTTGTTCTCCTCCTCCTCCCTCGTTCTCCTCCTCCTCCTCCCTCGTTCTCCTCCCCCTCTATTAGTTCTGTTTTCAACTCTGTCTCAGTCCTGCTGAGAGCGGTGGGGTCCTCGTGTAGAGCTGTCTGCCTGTCCTTCTCCTAACCGTGTCTCTCTGTCCGTCCCCACCACTTCCAACCCCTCCAGAGTCCCATAGATAGTAATATCCAAGGCCGGCAGTGTTCCAATAGAATTCCGGAGGGAATGTTGTCCACAGAGTTCCGTGTTCCGTAGGAGGAATGTCAGTCAGACGTGGTACAGCTAAGGAAATGGAACTTGATGCTCTATTTAGTTTTTGTCGTTTTGACTGATTGCGCAAAGTCATGCGGTCTCTGGTATGTCCACGCGAAAGGAGCTAGCAAACCCTTTTCCTCGCTGCAAGCAGAGAACACATGCTGATTAGGGGTCAAGTTTGTCTGCGAGAGAGAATGGATTACAGACAGTGCATCTACAGCAACCTTCATTTATTTACTCAGTGTTGTAAGACAGTCAATGAAACAAGGTTAGGAAGATTAGGAAGCCCTTTCATTCGTTCTCTTGTAGAATCATTTCAATCCGCTCAGTGAAATCACTCATGGATAATGCGTGGGAATATGGGTCTGCGTCTCTGAATTTATTGCACGCCCAATTTATTTAGGATAGCAACAATGAGTCTTAACTCAAAATGGGCCACGGCCGACATAGGAAAAAATAGAGCTACCCCTCCCCCCACACCCCTTTCCCCCTCCGCATGACAGCTCAACAATCCCCCAGCTAGCAGCGGCTCTATGTCATCTCTGTTTGATTAGGGTAATGACCGACCCGGTATCCGCCACAGGGCCTCGCCTGGGCCGCCGTCTCTGGCTACAAAGGGCTCTGTGTGTCCGGATTACTTTATCAGATTAGGGAAAGACACAGCCTCTTAGTATCATGAGACTATCCCCCCTATTCCCACCTGTTATCCCCTTACCAGACCCCCTAACAGACATCCCCTAAACAAGGAATGTCTTGTGGTGATTAACTCTACGACCATGTTTAGTCCATGAGACAGAGAGGAGGAGGAGGGGGTTTAGACAGAGAGGAAGGTGCCATCTTTATCTTTATGGAGTCTCTACCTCATCTGTATTCATCAGAGGTAGTGCTTTGATACAAATATAAATGCTGGTATGCCTGTCAAATGTTTTCCCTTTTGCCGCATGCCGCGGCTGTGTATTGCGGTAGTAGGTGAGACAGCGTGACTCCAGCAGTTTGAACATTTTGAGCGTGTTGTGTAGAGAGATGAAAGAAACGGGGAACACTTAAGGCGGCACTTGACAAAATTATAATTAAGCATTATCACCAAATTGCAGTGATGAGTATGCTTCTCTTTCTGCCCTTTCAAAGGGGAGTTTCGAAACAGAAATTCCTTATGGAAATATGCCTCTTCTTCCATCTGCTTTCCTCAATTATCTAAAACGGTTTTAATCCTAGGAGCTAGAGTAATACCATCAGATGAATACGAACGAGAGGGTAATCTCTTAGCCTCTATTCTTTTAAACAGATTAAAAACACTCCTTTTTTTTCATTCCCTTTCTGAGCGAGGGAAGCAGCTTGTACGCGAACACATCCATCTCCCCATAATGAGACAGAGCTATACATCATGTTAACGTCTCAGCGATGTCAAAGCTCTCTTATGGATCCCAAACTGTACTCTAATTGATCATGGCACATTTAATTCAAAAGGCACATAGATGGGGCTGCTGGTGGTGGAAGGAGGGATTGAATTGATATGGAAAACTGTGACGGAGGATAAGATCGTCACAGATAGAGAGAGTGATAATGAGGATGTGTGAAAGGAAGAGAGAGAGCTAGTTCAAGTCTGACAAGGGGGGTGAATTAGATGGGTCAGTGGACTTGAAATAATTTCATGGCACTTCGAGCCAATGGGGGAACAATGTAATTTGATTTTTTTTGTTTTGTATTGTTCAAGTCAATCAATCGTCAGATCAGGTTCGGTTGGTTGAGAGAGTAGAGCGGGTTAGCTACAGAGCTGCCGTGCAAATCGGATACTCACTCAAATAGGCAGGTTTGTAAGGCGCTCGCGTGCTAGACAGAAGCGCCTCAAACTCTTTCCTCTCTAGCGTGGCTTGGTTGGCGTGGGTGGCATGGTGGTGGCTGAGGTGGAGGTGGTTTTTGTGGTGGTTTTGGTAGTGGTTTTGGTAGAGGTGGCTGAGGGGCGTCTCTTTGCCAAAGGTGGAGAATGACTTATCGCCCGTTTGCTCTTGGCTTTCAAATACCTCAGTGTTCGGCACGGAGTCCATGCCTGGCACGTGCAGGTTGCTACGGTAGTCTGCTGCCTGGCGCCCGTCGGAGGGCACGAAGGAGGGCATCCAGCAGCGGTCGGAGTGGCCCAGAGCCTTGCACTCCTCTGTGCAGTTAGAGAAGAGATCAGCGCCTGGGAAGTGAGGGAGGACAGAAGAAGAGGGGGGAAGGAGGGAGAGTGGAGAGATAGTGGTCATAAAGGGCACACTCCGTTCATATTCAAACAAGGTAAAAAGGAAGCAGGAGAAACAAGCACACACACACAAACACAAGCTGCTGTGTGTGTGTGTGTGTGTGTGTGTGTGTGTGTGTGTGTGTGTGTGTGTGTGTGTGTGTGTGTGTGTGTGTGTGTGTGTGTGTGTGTGTGTGTGTGTGTGTGTGTGTGTGTGTGTGTGTGTGTGTGTGTGTGTATGTGTTTGTGTGTGTGTGTGCGCATGCGGGTGTAGACTCAGATATCTTATTCCTCGTCACATGGTTCTCTCTTTCACCATATGAGATCAAAGCCAGCCCCCATCTAATGAAACAGCAGTGTACGTGGTGAGAGATAAACTCTCAGCCTCGCTGCACAGCAAAAACACCCTAGGAAGCCCAGCATGCACAGGGAAAGGTCAGAAGGTCTTTCTACCCGCGTCTTTCTACCGATACACTAGAGAGATTCAAGCAAAAACAGCCCTTTGTGAAAACCAACCAAGACTTCTAAAATACACAGTAAAGTTGTACATGCAATACATGATACTTCAAGTTCTAAGAGGGATGCGTATTCATGTATTATGTACGATGTGTGTTGTATTTATTTGAATTTTTTTGCCATTTGAAAATAGAGAAACAGGCTAAATTCATTGAATCATTGGCTGAGGTTGGAGGTTGAGAGATCAGTAAAGGGATAGTATTTTCCTGTCCCTCTATGGTAGTCTCTCTCTCTCTGTGATCTCTCAGCAGGTCTGACTGGTCACGCTGAGTGAGAGACGTGTTTATAACCATTAACACCACACTACTACACTCTCAGAGCTTATTGTGACCAAGGTATTGGATCATGGAAACCACGGGCTCAAAATGATTGGATTTCCTCGGTTATTCACATCCTTTCAAACTGGCCATGCAATTACATCAAACGAATGATTGCAAGATCAACAACTGTTGAAATAAACCAGAGTCCATCAGCATTTTGTCAAAGAGGACGTTCATTCTGAGGTTATTCTTCATGAATGTGCAAGTGAGCCCATTAAGAGGACCACAATGGAAATAAGTCCCAGACTATATTGTGTGTTATCCTCGATGATTTTATTAATGTGAATGTATGGCTTTTAAGTTTTTTGTGTGCTTGTTTTTTAAAATGGTCGAATTAATAAACTAAATTAAAAGCCTGTGAATAACAAATCAAATCAATGTATGATTCAATTCGGATAGATACTAATATTTTGGGATTAAGCAAAACCAGGGTTTTTCCAAACTTAATCTGTATCAGTCGTAGTCCATGGTTTAGTCTACGTTTTTAAGTCAAACATACTGTAAGTCCTTTGTTGTGTGTGTCTGAGTAAAACCCAAACTGCTCACCAACAGTATCCTCAGATAATCCTATGATATAGACTGATTAAGCTTCAGACTGCTGTGTGTGTGTGTGTGTGTGTGTGTGTGTGTGTGTGTGTGTGTGTGTGTGTGTGTGTGTGTGTGTGTGTGTGTGTGTGTGTGTGTGTGTGTGTGTGTGTGTGTGTGTGTGTGTGTGTGTTCGTGCGTGCGTGTGTTTCCACGGGTCAGCATAGGGAGAATTTGCTGTTACAAAGAGGATTAATTTGGCTCGGCGTCGTTAACCTCTTGGGAAAACGCCGAGGTTCCTAACGAGAGAGTTTGTTATTAAATATTAACAAACACCATAAATACACCATCACGTTGAGTGTCAGCACAGAAAGTTTAAGTTTGACCTATGACATTATGTATCTACTAATAGAGACTCCATACGCAATAGATCAATGAGTGGTTTCGGTAACACTTAATTTGGAAAGTCCGTCTGTAGATGCTCTACAGACTATCTACAGACTATCAGTAACATTTCAACTAACTATCTACTAACCCTAACTTTAACCCGTATCCTAACCCTAAATGTAACCATAACCCTTATTCTTAGCCTAACCCTAATCCTAACCTTAGCCAGCAGTTGCTTATCAACAGATAGTTTGTTGATAGTATGACCACCTGTAGAGGATCTACAGATGGACTATCCAAATAGTGTGGCCGTGTTTTCTACCATACATTTACCACTCATTTCAGTGGTACCTGCACTTCTTTAGATAATCACCAAAGCAATGTAACAATAACCTGTGACCCTGGATACTGAACATATTTCCATATCCAACAATCACACGAGGCTTTTGAATATGAATTTCTTTTGCATTTTAAATAGGGCCCGTGCAATGGCAATTAGAGTCTGGAGAAGTGATAAGGCACACAAGCACACAAGCACACACACACACACACACACACACACACACACACACACACACACACACACACACACACACACACACACACACACACACACACACACACACACACACACACACACACACACACTCCGAGGGAAGCGTCTCCGCTACAAAGCCAGATCAAGACTTTTTGATATTTCTTGACATTTTAGCAGATTAGATGTTCCCTGAGGCACATTAGGTGTATCTTCAGAAGAAAAAAACTACGAAAGGAAAAACACCACTGTGTATCGAATTGACCTGTCATCATAAAGCTGAAGGTTTATTAAAAGATGTGAATGAATATCCACATTATTTCTGGGCCGTAGTACTTTAACGATTTTACCGATCAAACATGAGAAAAGAATTACAGCCCCAGTCGAAGGCTATATAGTACATCAGTCTGACTTTAATATGCACTGAAAGCACTGTGTCAACACGTCTCTCCCTTATTCAGAGAGAGAGAGAGAGAGAGAGAGAGAGAGAGAGAGAGAGAGAGAGAGAGAGAGAGAGAGAGAGAGAGAGAGAGAGAGAAATGAAGATTGTTCAAGGGAGAGAGACTGTAAATGCACTGACCCCCTACTTTATTGTGTACGTCTCTATCTTCTGATTCTGCATGGCTCTCGCACAGGGCAAACAGCAGTCTTGATAATAACCTTCATTTGGTAATTGGTATGCAGAGGTCTGAAAATGAATTACTGATCAGCGAGCTGTTACCACAGCGATAACGTGAACCGCAGGCCTAAGGAGGGATTCGCCACGGCAACTGGGGGAATGGGGAGGGGGAAAGATGGAGAGGGGGATATTGAGGTGGGAAGGAATGTCAATTCCAAAG
Organism: Salvelinus namaycush; assembly: GCF_016432855.1. Classification (NCBI taxonomy): domain Eukaryota; kingdom Metazoa; phylum Chordata; class Actinopteri; order Salmoniformes; family Salmonidae; genus Salvelinus; species Salvelinus namaycush. Next base: position 12,031,944 of record NC_052323.1, on the reverse strand, counting down.
TTCCAAAACAGTATGGTGACAATGTTTCCATAATAACAGTCTATATAAGATAAGCTATGTCATCTCTGATACCAGAAGAGTACCAGAAGTTCCAAAACAGTATGGTGACAATGTTTCCATAATACCAGTCTATATAAGATAAGCTATGTCATCTCTGATACCAGAAGAGTACTCTACTTATTCCATCTAATATCAACAAACCTATATTCACCTAAATGATCACCATTTTCAATGACAATCACAGTGCTATAGTTACCCTATGGTTCACCCTGTCCTCATTACATTTGGGAATGTTTCATGGAAAATGAAACATGTAATTAAGAAAAACCATGAGGTTTTGACATGTCAGCAAACTCAATTATCACTTATCAAATAAGCGCAGTGATTTCCAAGTGTTGTGCAAGCAGACGATGCTAAGCCATGCTATCAATTATCCTAATCAAACAAAGACTAAATGCACAGCAATTAATCTCTTTAAAGACATTAAGCTCTCTGATAATTCCATAACAAAGCAACAGTAGCCTATTGCCATACAAGGATACTCAAAGTCAAACGCAAAGAGAGCAAAGTCCACTCAATACCACACCATGGAGTCAACACTTAGCATTAGGAGTCTGGTCAAGCCCTCCATGAAGTAAAGAAGGGTTCTATGAACAAGGAAGTATAGCTCCTGTAGTCTCTGTATCGAAGAAGCTAATACTAGCCTGTAGCATCTAATATGGCTAAAACGTATGTAGAAATCAACCACCTAAATAAATGCCTTTTGGTTGAACATCAAAGGTGTTCAATCTGAGAAGTGACTTTATAAAGAAGTCCAAGCTAACCAGATACAACTTTAAAAGAAAAGTAGGCTAAATAAAACAGGATGCTTCGTTAAAAACGTCTGTGTATATCCACAGGCTTACAATAGTGGCATTGTTATTTCTAGACATGGCTCATTTCGCATGATGTGGGTTCACCCTCTGGGCTGACCATGTTGCTATCTAAAAAACCATAGGCATTGACACACACACACACACACACACAGACGCGGCTGGACCAAAGCAACCACACGGATTAATGAAGAGATAACGGAATTCATAGCTGAGAAGACCGATTGTAAAAACCCGGTATGTGATCCTTTAGGTAGAGCAGATAAAAGCTGACGGGCAATCAGGAATGCGGTCAGTGCGGTGGTACGGGCCTATGGCGGGCGGCAGCACCCAGCGCAGTCAATTAATCAATCGTTTGTTTGTCTGCGACCGCAACTTATTTGGTCCCGTTCCCACACCAGACCGCACCGCCCAATGACAAGCCTACCGGTCCTCGTTATGAATTCCGTCACGTTTCCGTCATGTGGTCCCTAGCAGCGGGCCCACCCTCATTAACCACCTTGCATTTTTACTAACAACAGGCTTAAATTCAGCAGAACGTCATTGTCTCAAAACATTAACGAGATTGAGCTACAGCCAGGAGAGCGAATGCACATTCACAGGAGACTAAAATATACGAAAAACAGCCCACTGTTATAGTTGTATAAACCAGAAGAGTTAGAAAAACACTATAGGCAATATTTTATAAGTCCTAAGCACATTTTCAACATTTGAGATGGAGAGAATGAGTATGGCACGACTAGTCTGGAACTCTGAAAGCAGCCGATATTCGTGCAGCTCATAATGAGTCGCTTACATTTCAGCACCACAATGGGAAGAGAGCAGTGGTGATAACAGAGAAACGGCAGCCACGGGATCTGGATGACGAGAGAGCAACAAGCCGCACAACCAGCCAAGAACTAACAAGGGGACAGTGGTGGATGAACTTACCCGTAGAGTGACCTCGATTGGTGGCGTCATGGTCACTGTCGCCCTGTTCGCTGTCACCGTGACCACTGTCTTTAGAGCTAACGAGATCCGCTTCTTGGAAAGCCGAACTGGGCACAGAATAGGGGAAGAATAAAGAACATTGAAGACTGAAGTGTATTGAAGATAGTGGTGGGCCTCATTTATTTTCAAACGTATGTAAAAAATAATACAAAATAAAAAGTTGACAAAAAAATGACGCAATGTCAATATCACAATCTTCATCGTCATCATAATTCATTATCCTGCACTTCATTATCATCATAATTGATTGGGAGTGTATTCACAGGTGGGCAGCGCCAGAAAGAAAACCATTCCTAGGTATTGAGTCTTGTTGGCATGCTTGTGGTTTGTAGAGTCCCTCCCCTCTGGCATTGAATGGCCACTCTAAACCACACTCTCAATCACATCACTCGCAGGGCACCAGGTGTGCGTGCTCGTGCTCCTTACCTGTTCACACGCCGAGGTCTGTCCACCAGGTAACTGAGTTCGGCTCGCTGATGTTTGGTCTGAAAGAGATAGGCGGGACATTCCTGTGTTTGGGACGTGTTGGTATTTGATAATCAAAATAGGATGTTCATGAGAACACAAAATAACAATAATTAAATCTGGTAAAGGAAAGGGGGACACCTAGTCAATTGTACAACGGAATGCATTCAACTGAAATGCGTCTTCCGCATTTAACCCAACCCCTCTGAATCAGAGGTATATATTATATATATATATATATATATATATATATATATATATATATATATATATATATATATATATATATATATATATATGATATATATATGATATATATATATATATATATATATATATATATATATGATATATAAGATATATGATATCTTATTGATATTTGACGTTAGATTTGAAGTGATGTTCTGATCTAGGCCTATATTTTGAGAGGTGCCGTTTTAGGCCTCCTACCCGAGAGCATAGATAGATACCTACTAATACCTACTGCCAGGGAGAAAATTAAGTGGTGCACCTATTCAGGCTGCCGCAACTATAGACAGATCTTTGTTTTAGTGCGACTCAGCACGATCGTGACTGGTGTGCGTAATGTGTGTGTTCTCACAGGGGACATGGTCATTGCGCAGACAACAGAAACACAGAAACACACACACACACCAGCCTTCAAGGCGCCCATATATTAGCCTCATTTACGCTTATCTTATTCCAAATCCAGCCTACTTCAAAATCACTTCTGAGCAGAACATAAACATGCAATCATTACTATTGCAATGATAATCTATCTCCCGCAGGACTGCCAACCGCAACATGTCAGCAACTAGCAATCATGTTCGGTTGAATTGCCGTTCCGGAAATTAATTGCAGGATATGCAGGATTATGTATTATGGAAAATAACAAACATATTTGTAGAGGACTCTGTTTAAACAATGGGGTGATGCAACATACAGGAAGTTATCGTCAATTTTAGGGATGCTTAATTAATTAACTTCCCTGGCAATGCGTAATGCATCTTATTTTTGATGACATTTTATCTACATACTAATAGCAGCAGTGAGGATGTTTTTAAACAAGCATATGTTTGCGGTTATCTCAATCTATATGCAATATACTGATAGCAATTACATGCTGTGGGTTTTTGGGGTTCGAAGGTATGAGAGGACTCTTACCTCGCTTGATAAAATGCTGCCGTTTGATATGATGTCGGGTTGCTGGTCAGTGTACCCTGTCACTATGGCCCCGCACGGGTTGTGTTCCGTGTCTGTGCTCCTAGATGGGCTACACGGCTTTAGGAACATGAGGTCGGTTTTGGCAGACTCCGGTGTCAGACATACCTGGTAGCAATAGTTCTGGTTTTGGTGGTGAGAGCCGAAGCTCCCGGACTCTTCCACGGGCACTTGGGCTGTACCGGCCCCGGTGACGTTGGCGCTCTGCACCAGCATGATATCAGACTTGCTGAGCTTTTTCTTGCGGGCTCGCGCATGCCTGCTGCAGCATGTGGCGCACACGAGGCAACAATCACTGGTGAGGCACGTGTAGATATTTAGCTTTTTGTCCTTCTGGCAGCGCACGGCCAGCACGATCATAGCCAGGAGGAAGATGAAGGAGACAGAGCCCAGGGCGATGATGAGGATGAGGGTGAGGTCCAGAGTGGTCTCCTTGGACTTGGCGGTGCCCCTCTCCCGGTGGTCCTCCACCACGCTGTCCACCAGCACCACGAACACACTGGCGGTGGAGGAGAGGGGTGGCTGGCCGTGGTCCCTCACCTCTATCAACAGGTCATACATCTGGTTCGGGTCCCGCTTGGTTGAGACGCGCCGGGCAGTGCGCAGCTCTCCTGTCCTCCAGTCCATACGGAACATGCCGTTCTCGTTCCCCCTCTGGATGCTGTAGGAGAGCCGTGCGTTCTCGCCGTCATCTGCGTCCATGGCGACGATACGGGTCACCAGGTAGCCAGGCTCAGCGGAGCGGGGCAGCGGCTCTCTCGCAGTGCCATTTTTACCCAGAGGAGCAATGACTGAGGGAGGGTTGTCATTCTGGTCTACGATGATCACTTTGACCGTGGCGTTCGAGGAGAGCTCGGGGCTACCTGCATCTTTCGCCTGAACCGTGAAAGTGAAGTCTTTAAGCTGCTCGTAATCGAATGATCTGAGTGCGTAAAGGTAGCCCGTTTCCTCGTTGATTGACACATATGTTTTCACAGACATACCCTGAATATCACAATCCATTATGGAGTAACTAATTAGAGCGTTCTGTCCAACGTCTGGGTCCAAAGCTGTCACAGCGTGGATATAAGCTCCTGGCACATTATTTTCAGTCACATACACATCATATATGGGCTGCGTAAACGTTGGGGCATTGTCATTTTCATCCGACACTTGCACTTTGATTGATTTACTGGTTGCGAGGGAAGGGCTCCCTGTATCCTTGGCAACTACAGTCACTGAATAAGAGTCAGCATTCTCCCTATTTAGAGGTCCGTCTGTTACAATGGTGAAATAGTTCCTAAAGGAGGGTTTGAGTTTGAACGGGACATCACCGAGGATTTCAACATGAATCTTTCCGTTTTCCTCGGCATCTTTGTCCGTCACGCTCAGCAGGGCTATAACGGTTCCTGGGGCTGCCCTCTCGCTCACCGACTCAGTCACGGTGCTAAAGGTGATATCAGGAGCATTATCATTTACGTCTGTCACTTTCACCAGAACTTTACAGTGTGCAGCCACGGCATTGGGTCCAAGATCTTTCGCCTGAACGAATATTTGATATAAGCTGCTCTCTTCAAAATCCACCTCGCCGCACACCTCGATTCGTCCAGTGCGCGCGTCTATGGCGAACAGATCCTTGACGCGGCTGGAGATGTGGTTACTGAATGAATACACTATCTCCCCGTTCTGCCCCTCGTCCAAGTCGGTGGCGTTCAGTTGGATAACGAGGGTCCCCACCGGTGCGTTCTCCTGAAGGCTCACCGAATACACCGGCTGGTCAAACACGGGCACGTTGTCGTTAGAATCCAGCACTTTGACCACCAGCAGAGCAGTGCCTGTCCGTGGAGGTTGCCCCCCGTCTACCGCAGTTAGCACGTACCTGTGGGCCGCCTGCTGCTCCCTGTCCAGCGGCTTCTCCAGCACCAGCTCTGCGAATTTGTTCCCGTCAGTCTGCGTCTGCACATCCAGGTAGAAGTAGTTATTGGTGGTGATGTCGTATGTGCGCAGCGCGTTGGAGCCCACGTCCGGATCGAATGCACTCTCAAGAGGGAACCGGGTACCGGGGGTAGCGCTCTCTGAAATCTCCACGGTGATGTCGGTCTCGGGGAAGCTGGGCGGATTGTCATTGATATCCACGACCTCTATCTCCACGCGGAACAGCTCGAGTGGGTTCTCCAGAAACACTTCAAGGTGTAATAGGCAGCTGGCACTCTGCTTGCAGATCTGCTCCCGGTCAATTCTTTCGTTGACGAACAGAATCCCGTTCTCCATGTTCACTTCCAGGTACGGCGTCCGCGAGCTAGGCACCACCTGGAAGCGCCGCGAGGCGATTTTGGTCATGTCCAGTCCAAGGTCCTCGGCGATATTCCCTACGAACGTGCCGTGATCCGCCTCCTCTGGCACAGAGTAGCGTATCTGCGAGACCACTCCATTTGTAATACACAGAAGAAGGAATAGCACAATCATCGCCAAAGAACAAGTGTACTTTGGAAAAAATCTTATCCTTTTTTATTTAACGCGTCAATTCCCATTACCATTAGTCCAAGGAAAGTCCCCAAAATGTATAAGGCTTTGGGAGAAAAAAAATTGTCTTTTAGTAGTCCCGTCAACCGTGGACCATCTTTGTGATGGTTAATGCAGGTCTGATTACACCCAAAAGCCTGTCTTCACTGCCAAATCAACAAGCTCTGGGCTACTTCAGATGCGTCCGTTTATGGCAGCAGTGCACATTCCAATGATGCGCAGTGCTATTTAAGTGATGAGGAGATTACTCTAAATGCATATATCAATTTTAAAACATCATAATCCGTACCATGCACGTAATCGATGCATTTTGTCATGAGCTTTTTCTAATTATGCCTATTCACAAACAGCCACTGTTGTCTGACTTTCTCTCTCTCTCTCTCCGTGATATCTGCTCCTTATAGCGCACACACTGCTGCGGTCTCCTCTCCGACAACTGAATGCTGTTCACTCAACTATTCGCTTTTTCCGCAGCGCACCTACTCTACCAGCCAACGGGATCTTCGGGCACCAGCAGAGATCACTCCTCATTGGACGTTTGGGACGTCTGTTAACAGTGGACAGCGCTCTATGTGATGTGACGCTCCCCGCCTAGTTGCTGGTTCGAGCTGAATACCTAACGAGGAAGATACATTTGAGAGGGGAGGAAGTTTGGGGTTTTATTGTTTTTAACAAAACCACAACGCACCATTTCTTGTTTTTTAGGAAAACGTAACACAATAATTAATTACATGATTGTCATTGATTGATGTGTAGACTATTTGTTTGAGGATAATGTATGGAAATGCGAGATGAATAGGCCAGATATGAGTCAATCACGTATATTCTGATGAGGCGTGCACGCACCACAGTGTGAGTATTCCTCATGCAGCCAGCAGCCTACTCCTTTTTAACTGCGCTCACACTAAACAGGGATACTTGTTTGCAATATTTCTGAGCCTCTATCGACACAAGGGGTAAACCACAGACCTTACGCGTCCCCTAGCGGCCAAGAGAGAAACATCAAATACAGTTCACCGGTTCAAATCTCGCCTAGTATGACATAGGTTACACATATCTCATTTTCATTTTTGTGTGTTGTTTCCTTTGTTACGATGTGCTGATAAAGCTGGATGAAAAAGATCCAACATCACAGGAGCTGTCCGTGACGTCAGACAGTACCAAAACGCACATTCACAGGCAAGACATACAAAGAAAGTGATTCATACACAAGACAAATATATTGTAACTTAAGTGGAAATTGGCCTGGAATAGTGCACATGCTTTATCTAAAGTGTAGTGCATTATTAGATGATCAATGTAGGAATTCTATTGAAATCTAATCTAATGGAAAAAAAGAACAAGGCCATATGTTAATGTTATAGAGGGGAGTATGTACACCAGCCTGGATGGACTGAATGGAGTGCTATGTCTGAGATCTAACTTTAGAGTGCCCATTGTGGTGAGTGGTACACCGATGACGCATCACATATTGTGAGGCATTGGTTACTATTCTGGATGTACTTTTACTTCTAATGAAATAAAATGAATTCATCCCAATACTCTTACACAACAGCCTTTTCCTGTGTGTTTTTATTTGCTATCACTGATTTGAAAGGACTTGATAGATTGCTGGCAGTCTATGGGGGTCTCTCTCTCTCTCCCTCTCCCTCTCATATAAAGCCCTCATAAATATGTCATATAAAAGTATTCATTGCCTGGTCCTCAGAGGTCTGTGTTTCTAAGGATTGTACTGGTAAACAGCTAATGACTTGGTCAGTGTTTGGAGTGGGGTAAAGTTGCCCCTGGACACTGATCTGAGCTCATTTTTGTATTTCTCTCCCCTATGTTTTAAGGTTAGGAATGTGGCAGGGTAAACTGATCCTAGATCTGTGCCTGTGGGCTGATTCCACCCAGAGCCATTCCAGTGGGCATGGACTGATGAACACAGGTGATAAGAGGGGGACCCTGTTCAGGCTGCCAGAGACCAAGAGCTCCCCCTAGTGAGCAACAACGCCACTACACCCTTTCTCCCCCTTTTGCACTACTTCCTCTTATCCTCGTTGATCCAAAAAGGGGACATTTCAGATTTCCTGCATGGGCTCCAGCAAAGGAACCTACCACACATTTTAGCAGGCAATTGGCAATTGCCAAAGCAATTGCAAATTGCAAATCATGATATGCCACGGGAGGGTCAACATCAGTTGCATCCAAGGGGAGATCTTCTCCTAAAATCAAGTCACATCAAACTAGGAGAGTCTATCCGACGTGCTGCTGTACACTCTCATAGACAGGTGAGAGTGCTACAAGTGTGTGTGTTGGGGGGGGGGGGGGGGGGGGGGGCTCCATTAATATTTTAGAACATTTACTGATTTGAATATAAATCTGATTATCTCTTCCTCTCTCTCTGTTCATAGGAATGGAAGGCAAAGCCTCTCTCCTCAAACAAAAAAAACTCAACTGTGTTCTCAAGGCTCCTGTTCAATGTTGAGGATGTTCTACTTTAACAGCATGTGGCTTTCTACCTTTGAAGAAATAGCTTGCTGACAGTGAGGTGATTGTTGCCTTTCTCAACGGATATCCACTCCACTGATATTCATTGACTTGCTTTCTTCATCGGCTGTGTAAGACACAATACAGGAAAAAAGCTTTTTTACTGCCACTAGTTTCTACGAAACCATTGTTTGTGCGGTACCTGAGCCGTGCTCAATCCACCACTCCCTACGGGCTACAACATACAACACAATCCACCACTCCCTACGGGCTACAACATACAACACAATCCACCACTCCCTACGGGCTACAACATACAACACAATCCACCACTCCCTACGGGCTACAACATACAACAGAATCCACCACTCCCTACGGGCTACAACATACAACACAATCCACCGCTCCCTACGGGCTACAACATACAACACAATCCACCACTCCCTACGGGCTACAACATACAACACAATCCACCACTCCCTACGGGCTACAACATACAACACAATCCACCGCTCCCTACGGGCTACAACATACAACACAATCCACCACTCCCTACGGGCTACAACATACAACAGAATCCACCACTCCCTACGGGCTACAACATACAACACAATCCACCACTCCCTACGGGCTACAACATACAACACAATCCACCACTCCCTACGGGCTACAACATACAACACAATCCACCACTCCCTACGGGCTACAACATACAACACAATCCACCACTCCCTACGGGCTACAACATACAACACAATCCACCGCTCCCTACGGGCTACAACATACAACACAATCCACCACTCCCTACGGGCTACAACATTCAACACAAGCCACCACTCCCTACGGGCTACAACATACAACAGAATCCACCACTCCCTACGGGCTACAACATACAACACAATCCACCACTCCCTACGGGCTACAACATACAACACAATCCACCACTCCCTACGGGCTACAACATACAACACAATCCACCGCTCCCTACGGGCTACAACATACAACACAATCCACCACTCCCTACGGGCTACAACATACAACACAATCCACCGCTCCCTACGGGCTACAACATACAACACAATCCACCACTCCCTACGGGCTACAACATACAACACAATCCACCACTCCCTACGGGCTACAACATACAACACAATCCACCACTCCCTACGGGCTACAACATACAACACAATCCACCGCTCCCTACGGGCTACAACATACAACACAATCCACCGCTCCCTACGGGCTACAACATACAACACAATCCACCGCTCCCTACGGGCTACAACATACAACACAATCCACCGCTCCCTACGGGCTACAACATACAACACAATCCACCACTCCCTACGGGCTACAACATACAACACAATCCACCACTCCCTACGGGCTACAACATACAACACAATCCACCGCTCCCTACGGGCTACAACATACAACACAATCCACCACTCCCTACGGGCTACAACATACAACACAATCCACCGCTCCCTACGGGCTACAACATACAACACAATCCACCACTCCCTACGGGCTACAACATACAACACAATCCACCACTCCCTACGGGCTACAACATACAACACAATCCACCACTCCCTACGGGCTACAACATACAACACAATCCACCACTCCCTACGGGCTACAACATACAACACAATCCACCACTCCCTACGGGCTACAACATACAACACAATCCACCACTCCCTACGGGCTACAACATACAACACAATCCACCGCTCCCTACGGGCTACAACATACAACACAATCCACCACTCCCTACGGGCTACAACATTCAACACAATCCACCACTCCCTACGGGCTACAACATACAACACAATCCACCGCTCCCTACGGGCTACAACATACAACACAATCCACCACTCCCTACGGGCTACAACATACAACAGAATCCACCACTCCCTACGGGCTACAACATACAACAGAATCCACCACTCCCTACGGGCTACAACATACAACACAATCCACCACTCCCTACGGGCTACAACATACAACACAATCCACCACTCCCTACGGGCTACAACATACAACACAATCCACCACTCCCTACGGGCTACAACATACAACACAATCCACCACTCCCTACGGGCTACAACATACAGCACAATCCACCACTCCCTACGGGCTACAACATACAACACAATCCACCGCTCCCTACGGGCTACAACATACAACACAATCCACCGCTCCCTACGGGCTACAACATACAACACAATCCACCACTCCCTACGGGCTACAACATACAACACAATCCACCACTCCCTACGGGCTACAACATACAACACAATCCACCACTCCCTACGGGCTACAACATACAACACAATCCACCACTCCCTACGGGCTACAACATACAACACAATCCACCACTCCCTACGGGAAAAAGTGTGATATTTTATGACAGTAGGAATTTTTTTTAAAGTAAAAGGACCCCATGTTTAAAAATGTAAATGCCTCTTCTGGAACCGGCGTGTCGTCAGAATGTCTTGTCATGGGAACGTGGCTGCATGAGCGAAGGTATCAGGCGTCCCAATGAAACACAGGAAAGGCTTTTAGAGTTCACAGACAATGCAGTTGGTTCCTACTTCACTTTATGGTCACTGTGCTCAGTGTACTGGAGTGACATTGTCAAATCTCCATAAGGACAGTGTTAAGGAGAGGTTGAATGCTCTGACTTCATATGTTAGTGTTAAAGAACCAGTGCATTCAAAAACCAAATTTCCCTGTGTTTTATAAATATTTCCACACTATGAGGTTGCAATAATACTATGAAATTGTGAAAATGATTATAATGCCCTTTTAGTGTAAGAGCTGTTTGAAAAGACCGCCTGAAATTTCAGCCTGTATTGATGGGATGGAGTTATGGCCTGCCTGGTGACATCGACAGGCGGTAAATTAGTTTGCCAATAACAGCTCGTTTTCAGATTTTCCCACCAGTCTCAGACCAATCCCAAACAATCCTAGCAAAATTCTTGTTTTAGAAATGTCTCTTCGCTAAGAAGATATTTTAGTTTATTTTGACCATTTTAATTGAAAAAAAATCAAAGTAGGTACTTAAATAACCATCTAGGGTCTAAGCCCTGTCTAAGCCGGGGGAGGGGGTTCTAAGTTAACATCTGGAATTGTTTTAAGATGGTTATACCAAGGACCATTGAGCTATTTGATTGGAATTTAAGACCCCTTAATAATAATAATATGTATATACCTGTATATAGTACCAGTCAAAAGTTTGGACACACCTACTCTTTCAAGGGTTTTTCTTTATTTGTACTATTTTCTACATTGTAAAATAGTAGTGAAGACATCAAAACCATGAAATAACACATATGGAATCATGTAGTAACCAAAAAAGTGTTAAACAAATCAACATATTTTATATTTGAGATTTTTCAAAGTAGCAACCCTTTGCCTTGATGACAGCTTTGCACACTCTTGGCGTTCTCTCAACCAGCTTCGTAAGGTAGTCACCTGGAATGCATTTTCAATTAACGGTTGTGCCTTGTTTAAAGTCAATTTGTGGAATTTCTTTCCTTCTTAATGCGTTTGAGCCAATCAGTTGTGCTGTAAAAAGGTAGGGGTGGTATAGAGAAGATAGCTACCTATTTGGTAAAACAATAGGCTCGGGAGATGCCAAGGTGGAGTCATGTGTCCTCGGAAACATGACCCACCAAACCACTACATGACCATAAGTATGTGGACACCACCTGCTCGTCGAACATCTCATTCCAAAATCATGAGTATTAATATGGAGTTGGTCCCCCCTTTGTTGCTATAACAGCCTCCAATCTTTTGGGAAGGCGTTCCACTAAATGTTGGAACATTTGTGCGGGGACTTGCTTCCATTAAGCCACAAGAGCATTAGTGAGGTTGGGCACTGATGTTGGGCGATTAGACCTGGCTCGCAGTCGGCATTCCAATTCACCCCAAAGGTGTTCGATGGGGTAGAGGTCAGAGCTCTGTGCAGACCAGTCAAGTTCTTCCACACCAATCTCGAAAACCATTTCTGTATGGACCTCGCTTTTTGCACGGGGGCATTGTCATGCTGAAACAGGAAAGGGCCTTCCCCAAACTGTTGCCACAAAGTTGAAAGCACAGAATCGTCTACCATGTCATTGTCTGCTGTAGTGTTAAGATTTCCTTTCACTGGAACTAAGGGGCCTAGCCCGAACCATGAAAAACAGCCCCAGGCCATTATTCCTCCTCCACCAAACTTTACAGTTGGCACTATGCATTTGGGCAGGTAGCGTTCTCCTGGCATCCGCCAAACCAAGATTTGCCCATCGGACTGCTTCGCGGCTGAGCCGTTTTTGCTCCTAGACTTTTCCACTTCACAATAACAGCACTTACAGTTGACCGGTGCAGCTCTAACAAGGCAGAAATTTGACAAACTGACTTGTTGGAAAGGTGGCATCCTATGACGGTGCCACGTTGAAAGTCACTGAGCTCTTCAGTAAGGCCATTCCACTGCCCATGTTTGTTCATGGAGATTGCATGGCTGTGTGCTGGATTTTATACACCTGTCAGCAACGGGTGAGGCTGAAATAGCCGAATCCACTAATTTGAAGGGGTGTCGACATACCTTTGTATATATAGTGTATCTCTAGCTTAAACAGACAGATTTGGATGTGGATTTTTTGTATTATGTTAATTCAATTTCCACGGGGCTGCGGACATTGTAGGCTAAGGTGTCATTGTTACCCATAAATGATTTGATATTGAGATAGAAATGTCTGCATCGGGGCCTTTAAGGGCCTTTTCCACTGCTCCACTGCACACAGTGAGATATAGAGTAGTGTCACATGGAGACAAGACATTGTTAAAAGAGACTACGACTTACATAATACACTCATTCACAATCATGCATGGACACACCAATTGTGCACAAACACATGCATGCTTGTACACTTATGCGAACACAAATACACACAAGTACACGCACATGAGCACGCATGTATGCACACACGTACACACACACATACTAACTCACTCAGTCCCTCACAAACAGCAAATGAATCCAGTTATTATTTAAGTATAATGATCAAAAGGGAAAGAGAGGAATCAAAGGAATAGATTCAAATGAACCTCAGCACTCCGCTAAGGGACAGGAGCCTTCTTGTAGGTCAAGTAGTAATTTATGTCCCTATTCTCTCTGCAATTCATCAAGATTAGACTCAGAGAGAGTTAACGCAATATTCTCTCCCCACTCAGTTCTCGTGCTAATCACCAGACTCACATAGGACCAAAATAACCTAAGGAACACTGTGGCCAACCTCTACACTCCATCTGTGTCTCAAATGACCCCCTATTCCCTACATAGTGCACTATATAGGGAATAGGGTGTAATTTGGAAGGCAGTCTCAATCTATGGGCTGTTCTTAGAACAGAAGAGAATAGAACAGAGGAAGGCATAATATGACATGTAGCCAGAAACAAGCGGACAATCAGACGCAGAAACAGAACACATCATCTTACAACTAACTGCATGTTAGAAAGAATGAGCCCTGCAGAGTACATGGTCAAATAAACACTGTGTAATATAGATTATAGAGGCCATTATAAAGGACATTATAGAGGCCATAATATAGGCCAACAATTCTGCAGGCCATTATAGAGTCCAGCCATTATAGAGGCCATAATAGAGGACATTATAGAGGCCAGACATTATAGAGGCCAGACATTATAGAGACCAGACATTATATATCACATTATAGATGGCATTATAGAGGACATTATAGAGGCCAGACATTATAGAGTACATTATAGAGGACATTATAGAGGCCATTATATAGGACATGATAGAGGCCAGCCATTATAGAGGACATTATAGAGGGCATCCATTATAGAGTACATTATAGAGGACATTATAGAGGCCATTATATAGGACATTATAGAGACCAGCCATTATAGAGGACATTATAGAGGGCATCCATTATAGAGTACATTATAGAGGACATTATAGAGGCCATTATATAGGACATTATAGAGGCCAGCCATTATAGAGGACATTATAGAGGGCATCCATTATATAGTATATTATAGAGGACATTATAGAGGCCATTATATGGGACATTATAGAGGCCAGCCAATATAGAGTACATTATAGAGGCCAGCCATTATAGAGGACAACCATTATATATCACATTATATAGGACATTATAGAGGCCAGCCATTATATACATTATAGAGGACATTATAGAGGCCATCCATTATAGAGTACATTATAGAGGACATTATAGAGGCCATTATATAGGACATTATAGAGGCCAGCCATTATAGAGGACATTATAGAGGGCATCCATTATAGAGTACATTATAGAGGACATTATAGAGGCCATTATATGGGACATTATAGAGGCCAGCCAATATAGAGTACATTTTAGAGGCCAGCCATTATAGACATTATAGAAGACATTATAGAGGCCATCCATTATAGAGTACATTATAGAGGCCATTATATAGGACATTATAGAGGCCAGCCATTATAGAGGACATTATAGAGGCCATTAAAGAAGACATTACAGAGGACATTGTAGAGGACATTATAGAGGACAATATAGAGGTCATTATAGAGACCAGCCATTACAGAGGACATTAATGTGGATAAATAGTTACTTGTCTAACAGAACACAGAGGGTGTTCTTTAATGGAAGTCTCAAATATAATCCAGTCAGAATCAGGAATTCCCCAGGGTAGCTGTTTAGGCCCTTTGCTTTTTAAAATGTTTACTAATGACATGCCACTGACATTGAGTAAAGCCAGAGTGTCTATGTATGCGGATGACTCAACGCTATACACGTCAGCTACCACAGCGACTGAAATGACTGCAACACTCAACAAAAAGCTGCAGTTAGTTTCAGAGTGGGTGGCAAAGAATAAGTTAGCCCTAAATATTTCTAAAACTAAAAGCATTGTATTTGGAACAAAACACTCACTAAACCCTAAACCTCAACTAAATATTGCAATAAATCATGTGGAAAATGAGCAAGTTGAGATGACTAAACTGCTTGGAGTAACACTAGATTGTAAACTGTCATGGTCAAAACATATTGATGCAGTAGTAGCTAAGATGGGGAGAAGTCTGTCTATAATAAAGCGATGTTCTGCCTTATTAACAATGCTATCAACAAGGCAGGTTCTACAGGCCATAGTTTTGTCCCACCTTGACTACTGTTCAGTCGTGTGGTCAGGTGCCACAAAAAAAGATTTAGGAAAATTACAATTGGCTCAGGACAGGGCAGCACGGCTGGCCCTTGGATGTACACAGAGAGCTAATATTAATAATATGCATGTCAATCTCTCCTGGCTGAAAGTGGAGGAAAGATTGACTTCATCCCTACTTTTATTTATGAGAGGTATTGACATGTTGAATGCACCGAGCTGTCTGTCTAAACTACTGGCACACAGCTCGGACACCCATGTATACCCCACAAGACATGCCACAAGAGGTCTCTTCACAGTCCTCAAGTCCAGAACAGACTATGGGAGGCGCACAGTACTACATAGAGCCATGACTACATGGAACTCTATTCCGCATCAAGTAACTGACGCAAGCAGTAAAATTAGATTTAAAAAACAGATTAAAAAACGCCTTATGGAACAGCGGGACTGTGAAGCAACACAAACATTGGTACAGACACATGCATACACACACGATAACATACGCACTATACACACACATGGATTTTGTACTGTAGTTATGTGGTAGTGGTGGAGTAGGGGTCTGAAATATGTGAATGTGTTGTATTGTTTTTTTTTTAAATTATTAACTGCCTTAATTTAGCTGGACCACAGGAAGAGTAGCTGCTGGGGATCCATAATAAATACAAAATAGAGTCCATAAATTATAGAGGCCATTATAGAGCCCATCCATTATAGAGGCCAGCCATTATAGAGGACATTATAGAGGACATTATAGAGTCCATTATAGAGGACATTATAGAGGACGTTACAGAGTACATTATAGAGGCCATTACAGAGGACACTATAAAGGCCAGCCCTTAAAGAGACATTGTAGAGGACATTATAGAGGATATTATAGAGGCCATCCATTATAGGGTCCAGCCATTATAGAGGCCATTATAAAGGCCTGCCCTTATAGAGTTCATTATAGAGGCCAGCCATTACAGAGTCCATTCCAGAGGCCATTATAAAGGCCAGCCCTTATAGAGTCCATTATAGAGGCCAGCCATTATAGAGGCGGTCAAGTACCGATGTAAAGAAAGAGAATCTCAGGGAATAACTGTAGCCAATGAAGTTCCATACATAGTCGTCTGTACTCTAGCTGTGTGACTGACTCAAATGTTTAGTGTGCTATAGATAATCTCATATCCTTGCTGTTTGTTGTTTGTCCTTGTTTGTCCTTGTGTGTCTATTCAGAGCACAACCTAATCATATGACGAGTATGTATAACTCTCGTCATGTTTAAACATATGTTTTCCATATTGAATGACATTTATTGAGTGGATGTATTCCAATAAGATTCAATTAAAGTACTATTCTGACTGAGACGTCACTCTGGACTTCATGGAGAATTTTTGATCAGAAGGTAAATAGAATATTTAGTGAATATAAATCCTGAATAGGGTGTCATTCACTTGATGAGGTTTGAGACTGTAGCCCTCATAAAGGAGAACAGAGAGTGAGAGAGGTGTGTGAGAGAGAGAGAACGAGTGAGAAAGAGAGAGAGAGGTGTGAAAGAGAGAGAGTGAGTGAGAGAGGTGAGAGAGAGAGTGAGAGAGAAACAAACACCGGATGGCTTGGGCGAGCCCATGCTGTTCCTTGTCATTTTGCCAGCCTGGGAGGGAGATGAGGAGTGAAGTGAAAGAGTATCCATCAAACTACTAAAGGGCTGGTAGGTAAGATACTGCAAATAGGGTAACAAGAGGCCAAAAAGTCCCCATTCCCCAAACAAGAGCCAAAAACTGGTGTCTAAACTCTTACTTTTACACACTCTGGCTACAAGAGAAAGAACTAGTTTAATCCTCAGCCTGAAATCTCCCCACTTGAGTCACGTAATAGCAAGCTTTTCTGTGGCGCAACTGGCCGAGAATGTTTCAGGAGGGTGGTCATGTGTGTTTGCGAGGCAGAGGTCCCAGGTTCTAGTCTTGATGTGAAGTGGTGCACAAGGAAGCTATGAAATCGGAGTGACGTCCCCCACAAAAGTGAGGACAAATCATAGATCGCTTAGTAAGCAAACAATGTTGTTGTGAGTGTTTTTTATACATGATTGACAATTACACTGAACTGTGCAGGGGAAGGAATGGCCTGCTGTTCTAATACTGAGGTCTGCTCCATAGGGTAATTACACTAAAATACGTTTCTCGACTGATCTTAATAAGGCTGTTCAGTTCCATACACAAGAGAATGTTTTCCGTTGTACTTATTGTGAAGCTTTCTTGTTTTCATGTATTCTCAGGCATGCATCATTTGTCATTTTAGGCAGTCGTTTGATGCATCTTGTGTTGTGGCTGTGCCAAGGGCAGGGGAAGAGTGCAAATTGCTTTCCTTAATTGAGTTACCTCACACATTGCAGATGTGTCCCATCTCTCCCTCCATTTTACCATCCTTCTCTCATCCTTCACCTCGCCCGGGCTTGGCAATTTGGTTTGCCAACGCTGTCTCAGGAAAAAGCTGCATGCCATTGTCACCTTTGATGTCCTAATTTTCACGTCGAGCCACTCCAGCAGCACAAAGACTTCCAATTCCATTCAGAGGCAAAGAGAGAGACAGAGAGAGAGAGACAGAGACAGAGACAGAGACAGAGACATAGAGAGAGAGAGAGAGAGAGAGAGAGAGAGAGAGAGAGAGAGAGAGAGAGAGAGAGAGAGAGAGAGAGTAACCCTGATCTCCAGGCCCAAAGAGAAATACAAAATGTGCTACAATTGCATGCTTGCCTCAACAGCACCCAAACTCGTAGATAAATTGTCAAACCCCCACGCTAATCCATCTATTGTTGAGGACAATACAAATACATTTTTTCATACTTATCCTCTCTCTCTGCATCTCTCTCTCTCTATATATATATATATAAGCAGGGCCCTGGTTGCTTTCCTTCAGATGAAGCCAAAAGGAACACTTGTAAGAGCTAAATTTTCCATGTTAAGCTGAATTTTCCAGGTTTCTTCTTTGGGTTGAAAAACAGAGTGAGGAAACCAAGCAAAAGCATTGTTTATGTTTGTCTGATGGGTGTGTATCTTCTGTTGTGGGAGAGACGCCGGAGCGTGCTGTGGAGTTCTTGGATTTGTAGACAGCAGAACTCTGTGATCCTGTGTGTTCTCAGGTGTGTTCTCGGGGGACTCAGTAGGCCTGTCTGGGTAGGGAGTGGCGCATTCGCCATGGATGCCCTCTATCTGGGCAGCTATTCACTTTTGCTATTGAGCCCTTTCTGGAACTGCTACGCAGGAGGCTGCAGAAAATGTGTGTGGCAGGCATCGGGTTGGGGACAGGCATAGCAGTGTCAGTGTATGCTGAGGACGTCTCAGTGGTGGTTAGGGATGAGCAGGACTTAGTTTTACTAAGATAAAACTGGGGCAAGCGTTAGGCTCTTACGTGAGGCACAGGGGGACAGGGCACCTCCGCAGCATCAAGGAGGGTTGCAATGGGGCTGTTAAGGGGTCAAGATTTATCTGGGCTTGAAGGGGTGGGTCAGGATGAACTGGGAGGGAGTGTCACAAGCGGTGGTGTCGAGGCTGATGAAGTGGAGGTGGGTCCACTCACACGTGTCATACAGAGGGAGGTTGCTGATCATCAACAACTTGGCGGCATCCCCCTAAGGCATACATTGGTCGTACTAAACCCCCCCCCAGTGGTCAGGGCACCACTGGCTGAGGGTGGGGATGTTGTACCTGCCTGTCCCGGAGGGGGGACAAGGACTGGTGGACCTGGAGAGCAGGGTGGCAGAGACTACCATAACACACTGGTGTTGGCTGGAGCGAACCAGCATGTGGTCTGTTGAGGAGGGACGACGGCTTAGGGCTGGACCGGTAGCTCTTCCTCATGCGGTTGGAGAGTCCAAACACAGCAGGGGTCTCTGACGCTGCAGTACGGAGGGCCTGGCAGCTGCTGAGAACCACTTGGCCGTGGGTCTGGGAGGTGCCCATTTTCCACAACCCACAGGTGCCTTTAAGGTCTGTTCGTTCAGCCATCCTGCAGGAATGTTTAATGGCAGCAGGCATCAGGACACTAGCTGACCTACGGCTGCCGGGGGTTGGGCAGTGTAAAGCCCCCCCCATGAGCTGACACAGCAGGTTACAGGAGAGAGTCATGGGGGAGGTCCAGGAGGCGCTGCCAGAGCCTGTGAGGTACTCGAGCAGCCATGGTGGGAGGGGCCATCACCGTTTCCACCACTGCAAGTGACAGCAGAGACTGGGAACTGGCAGGGGTGGTCCGGAGGACTTAGTGACTTTAAACACTCCGAGCCTGGGGGAGTTTGCGGAGGTGGGGCGCTGTACATCCTCAGCGTCAGGTTTAGACACACCAGGAGCTTAGCGGGAGTGAAGGGGCATCAGTGGCAGGAGGAAGTGGGGTCTGACAGCATGGCAGGGTACAGATGGAGGGTGCTTTATAAGCTCCCAGTGCTGAAAAGGTCAGGGGATGTCCAGTAGAGGGTAATACGTGGAGCCCTGGACACCAACAGCTGGTTGGCTTGGCTTGACCTGGGAATCAGGGAGGGGTATCCGTTTTGTGCAATAACCAAGACTGTTTATTCTGTTTTTTTCTGTGCCAGTGTGATGCAGTTGCTGCCTTTGGTGGACTGCATTTGTGTGAGGTTGGTCTTCTCTGTGGGGATGTTTGTGATGGGGCCAAGGTATTTGTTACTGTCTCTGTTGGAATATGTGTGTGAGTTTGGGTGTGGGGATGTTTGTTAAAGGCTGAGTTCTTCAAGTAGGGAAACGGACAAATTTGTTATTTTTTTGTTTTGTTTGGCCAAGTTGGTCATGTGGCTAACAAGAAGGAACCAGGTCAGAAGGAAGGGAGCGACAGACCCGGATATATTATTTAAAGGGATGGTCTCTGCGTGAGGTAATGTGGTGCTTTTAGTGTAATGAGGATCTAATTACAGTAAGATAAAAAGTCAAACGTCTCTCTCTCTTCCCATCCCTGATAGAGGAAAGGACAAATGGGTGTCATTTCCCTGTGTTTGTAATCATTAGTACACAGCCTGTCAGTGGACTAACGAGCCTCAGCCCAGCTTCAACAACAAGAGGGAATATAAGCCATCAGAAACTGGGCTGAGGGAAGATCCACAGAGCTTTGATTACTGGATGTGTGTGTGTATGTGTGTGTATGTGTGTGAATGTGTGTGTGTGTGTGTGCGTGCACGTGTGTGTGTGTGTGCGCCGCCTGCTTGCATCTTTTGTGTTTTACAGTGCTGTAAACTCTGTCTGAGAAGCTAGCCTCAGACTAATTGAACAGACTTACTAAAGTGCAGGGCTCTGTTTGTCCAGCAGCTAGGTCCTCAGCCTCTCTGCCTCCCTCCAAAATACAACAACACTGTGTTTACTTTACATACTCCGCCTGCCGCTACTCTCCCTAAACCCTAAGTATCTACCCCAGCTAATTACCCACACATTTAACATTTATCTTAATTACCCCCCGACTTAATTAATTTAATCGATAATTAATTTAAATATAGTTTAGAATTAATTATTGTTGCATTGGTGATAATTAGCATTGTTAATTAACTTGATGGTTTCTGTATCCCTCTGGTGTTCCAGGATCAGATTTCACAGAACACTTGAACTCTTGTTTACCACAAAACCCTCATTAGCTCATCTTGCTAACTCTGCACGACACTTTTTCAGCTGTTAGTGTGTTTGTTTGTAAACCGGTAGGAGTTACTTACGACCAATCTGCCCGTTGTTGTTTTATAACTGTCTATTATGGTTATAATTGTTCTCCAGCATGATATTTCCCTCTTTGTTGCAGTTTGGTATGATTTATAGGCTGGGTTGATGTAACAAAACATTGATTTAGTTAGTGAACGGCTCTCCTGACTTCCTGCCTCCCTCCATCCTTTACTCATTCCAGTCCTCTACTCTTCTGAGTCACCTCATTCTCTCTCTCTCTCTCTCTTTGTCGCCTCTCCTCCTCTCGCTCCGTGGTTCTTCTCTTGACATTAAGTCATGGAGTTATATTAATAATGGTTTCTCAGCTGTCTCCCGACACACTGCGAATGAGAGGTTTAAAAAGAGGCGAGATCAATACTGTCACCTTTCCACTGCGCATCAGAGGAGAATAACAATGCAACGGGCTTCCCAGCAGACACCTGGAGGTAGAGCAGGAAGAGAAGAGGAGCTGTAGCTTAGCATTTAGCTGATGTGTTGCGCGCATGGTGGTCCCATGCCTTTACATGAGCGGTGTGAGCAGTACTCTGAATCAAGGGGTAGCATGGGGTAAGGCCTCAGTACTGTACTGTACACTCACTGGAATAACCAGGCTAGGAAGCAAATGGTCTGATTGTCTGACACATCCGCCTGTGCTATGATTAGAACTCTATGAGCTGTTTAGTACAAAGGCCCGGGCTTCAGCTCGACTGGTTAATCATGTCTCTTGTCTGTGAGAGAGTGGTGAGTTGCCGGAGTCCTGGAGGGGTAGAACTGACTGTACAGCGGGAGAAACAAATAGAGAGGGTTGTGTGTGAGTGTGGTGCCCCTGGATAATTCCATGGTTGTATTAAAATGTGTGAATATGTGGCACAATATTGCACACACACACACACACACACACACACACACACACACACACACACACACACACACACACACACACACACACACACACACACACACACACACACACACACACCACCTCTTCTCCACAGTTCTGTGCTGCTGGTTGGTTCCTGCCTGCAGAGCTAAGTCTCAGTGGCTCTGGATGGCCCGTGAAGCGGAGCGAAAACCAGGCTGAATTTAATGACATGTGTGACAATTATTGTGCGGCCCGTGGAGACAGACACAAATTTAATAAGTTCTGCGTGTTTCTGCCCTCCAGCCTCATCAGTGGGAGGGTCTCGGTGGGCCACCGACAGACTCCACACTCCATCCCACCATTACAATAAGCTGTGACTTAATTAATTTAATAGGGTCAGGAGTTATTACCACCACCACAGCAGCCCTGTTATTACTTAGGAACAGCGCCCGACTTTATGAATTCAAAAGGTTATATTAAAAGATTCTTTATTTTTATTTTTTCCTTTTACTTGTTTGGTCCTCTCCCAGGTATGTGACGCATGCACGCTGGGAGTCAGCAGGGACGATTTAGATTGAGGTTAGACTTTAATACCATCATTCCGATTGACAGAAATACTGCATGGGTCGTGAAGGGGAATGTATTATTTGAATTTCTTGAATATGAATACATTTTTAATATGCTCCATGTACAGTGGAATCATGTACAAGTAGGTATCTGTTTCTATAGGTCTGAAACATGTTAGAAAGTTAAACTTCACATTTCAGCAGATTACCGTAGGATCAAGTGTTAGTTGATATGGTTTATTCACCACATTACTGATATGTGTAATTGTACCTGTACGTTAGAGTGCGGCATGCAGGCGTACAGTACAAACCCAGCCGAGTAATATGGGGCGGGTGTTAGCTAAATCTCTCCTTCCTCCTCCTCCTCTAACTTCTTATTGTAATCCTCTTAACATTCCACTCCATGTTGCAGGCCAGATATCAAACGCTACAGGATGTCAATATTGATACGGGAATGCACAGAGACCCTTACAAAATCGCTGTCAGAGGGCCTGCGAGGGAGCAGAAGGAAGAGCAAATGTTTAAATTAAAAGGCGATGGTGTTGTTCCTCCTGAATCTTCTCTGGCTACGGCCGGCGCATCACAAACAGGAAGTGTTTAATCAATGCAATGTGAGGACAATCGATTTCTCCCCTCCGAACACAGACAGACAGACCGACATTCTAGAATGTGCTCACATCCAAAAGGCTTGGCAAAGGCAGAGGCCTGGACAGAGAGATTATTAGAGGCTGTTAGTTATTGACATCAGAGACACTACGTTTCCCTCAGTGTGTTAGAAAGAGAAAGAGAGAACAGCTCAGGACAAATGTACCACAACTCTGTCCTCAAGAGACGAATGTCAAGTAAATCACCAACAAATGTAAACAAACTATAGTGAAGTACCTCCAACTAATTAACGTCAACAATCAGGTGCCTTTTAGAGACATACCATCACATCTTGACTAGTAGAATAGCTATAGACTTATAATTGGCAGGATGTGACCTCGTCCTTTAATCCACGGCAGGGAAACAATGCGAGGCTTGAGTGGTAAGAAGCTGTGTGTGAATGTAGATGGCATGTGGGGTAGAGGACAGCCCCTGCCACTCTGAGGGTCACCACTCATTTCCATGTCTGAAGTGGAGCAGGGAGAATTCTGTGCATGACGTTCATGCATGAATTATTAGCAGTTCAATGCTGGTTTGACTGAAGGATTTGACACAGGGGCAAGGCAGGGGACAGACTCTCTTTCTATCGCTGTCTCTCACTCCCTCTCTCTCTCACACGCTCTCTTATTTCTACATTCTCCCCTTCACTAAAATCTTTTCTCGAGAGCCAACGTTGGCGGAAGCGAACCATCCAACCACAGTTCCTGTCTAGTGGGATGTGGTCTTGTTTCGCTACAGGATTTCCCCTCCCAAATCAAACCACAACTGCCGCCACTGGAGCCTTCACAACCACAGCAGATTTGAATACGATTTGTCTATGACCTTCAGGCAGGTCGGAGGCTGGGCTGTGAATGAGAAATCGAAGAAAGCAATAACCAGATCACGTGGCAGTCTGTCTTGCCCCAAAGTGACCTCAATGCGAGAGAGGAGAGAGAGGAGAAGTAGAGGAGGCGCCGTCTTTTTGGGGGTACTGCAAAGAGCATTGCTTTCAGCTTTGCTCCGTTCCAACCGCGCTGAAAAGAGGCAGAGTACAAATGCAAATACGTATTTGGCTAAGGAGGTGATAATGCCACTAACACTTCAGTAGAGGCCTGTCATCGCTGCATTCCACTGTAAGGGTATCAACCAAATGTTAGTGTAGTGAAAAGATGGGAAGCGGAAAGAGAGAGTCTGCAGGAGTTTATTTTTGTGTCAGTGGTGTATAGCTTCTTAGCCTGTCATACTTTTTTGAGGGTGGTAGAAATAGTTTATTTTTCTTTCTACCTCATTATCTAGACTTTCTATTCTGCCTTCTCCTCACACTTAAGCACAGAGACGTGCATAATATACAATCTAACACTCCGACAGAGACATCTCCTTCCTCTACCACACACACATAAACACACTAAAACCGTAATGAGGGCTGGCAGGTCTGCGTTGGGCATATGTGAGACTGAATTTACGGCTTCATATTCAATTAGCGTTACTGTAGGGCTCGCCAAGAGAGCCCCGGGCTGCGCAGAGAGTGAATGAAATAAAAAACAACACTACAACATCAACATCTCTAATTGCATCAAATAAACACTGACCAGGGCCCAACTTCAAAGTACAGACAGAGCCACAGAATCACGTCTAAAGAGTAGAGATCATTTATTACAGTCATCGCTTATCAAAACAAGGTTTATGGATATGCCAATTGGCCCAGGGATATGTTTTGTGATTTTTTTGGGGCCGTCTAGAAGGTGTGCATATTATATGTTTATTAGCCAATTTAACCAGCAACATTGTCTTTAAAGAATGGGTTGATTTGCCCAGGGATAAGTATGTTACTTGACTAAGATCGTCATTAATTAAAAACAAAAAAATAAGTTTTAAGTGAGAAGTAGGCATTGGTCTGAAACCGAGTTCTTTATTTTTTCGCATGAACACCACAAAGCCTACTCCGGCACACAGCTTGGACCAACTACAGCAGCTATGTTGGTCTATTGTAACGTCAAACAATATGTAGGCAGGTTGCTTAGGATTCAAACCTTCTCAAACGGCCTAATTCATACTTTTAGAGGAGGTGGTTCCACAATTATGTGATTTGTACCACATACAAGGTAAAGTATAGATTATTCACACAGACATTATCCCATTCCACTACCTTTTCAACTTTTTAGATGTATTATATGAAATCAAGCTTTGCTTTTATGCTTACGAGACCGTCAGGCTTGTGTGAGCTGTTTTGTCTTGTTGTAACGTGGTGCCTGTCTGTATTTCCTTCAATCTTTATTTTAAATCAAATCAAATTTTATTTTTATTTCAGCACTGCATGTCAAAATATTTCATAACAACTGTTTTCTGATCAGTATGTTGCCCAACGTTACAACTGATTGTGGTGTGTTGAACACAGTCACTCATATAGATATAGAGGTCTACGGAGCCTGTCTGTATTCCTGATGTCTGTAACGATTAACTTACCTGTGTAATATTGACATAAGCTCAGAACCACTAGTTTTTTTTCAATTGCTGTCTTGATCAACAGGCATTTTGTTACCTCTGTCAAATAAATATGTCGTCTAAAGTTCTGTTTGAATGTGTATTTGTTTTTGCAATAAAAATGGCGACGCCACAATAATGCACATTCACACTAGGCCTATATCTAAAAAATACGTACAGCCTAATGATACACTGTGCCTTCAAAAGGTATTCATACCCCATGACTCCTGAACTTTTTATTTAGGACATAAAGTTCAGTTTAACAGTTGTACTTAAGGGTGCATGTTTTGGAATATTTGTATTCTGTACATATCACGTTTTAGGGAGGACCCAGATGCAGACAGTCTCAAAGTAGCAAAAGTTTATTACTAGAACAGGGGGCAGGCAGAATGACAGGTCAAGGGCAGGCAGAGGTCGGTAATCCAGATCAGAGTCCAAAAGGTACAGGATTGCAGGCTGGCTCAGGGTCAGGGCAGGCAGAGGTCAATAATCCAGTGTGATGTGACAAAGTGCAGAATAGCAGGCAGGCTCAGGGTCAGGGCAGGCAGAATGGTCAAAACCGAGAAATCAGGAACTAGAAACAGACAAACCCGGGGGGGGGGGGGGACGCTGGTAGGCTTGACGAACAAAACTACCTGGCAACAGACAAACCGAGAACACTGGTACAATGTAAATACACTGGGGATAATGGGGAAGATGGGCAACACCTGGAGGGGGGTGGAGACAAAGATAGGTGAAACAGATCAGGGTGTGACAGTACAGGCTTCTTTTCACTCTGTCATTTAGGTTAGTATTGTGAAGTAACTACAATGTTGTTGAACCATCCTCCGTTTTCTCCTATCACAGCCATTGGCCTAATTTAAAGTCACCATTGGCCTCATGGTGAAATCCCTGAGCTGTTTTCTTCATCCCCGGCAACTGAGTTAGGAAGGATGCCTGTATCTTTGTAGTGACTGGGTGTATTGCTGCACCATCCAAAGTGCAAATAATAACTTCACCATGCTCAAAGGTATATTCAATGTCTGCTTTTTTTATTAATCTAACAATATGTGCCCTTCTTTGCGAGACATTGGAAAACATCCCTGGTCTTTGTTGTTGAATCTGTGTTTTAAATGTCTTGCTTGGCTGAGGGACCTTACAGATAATTGTATGTGTGGGGTACAGAGATGAGGTATTCATTCAAAAATCATGTTAAACATTATTATTGTACACAGATTGAGTCCATGCAATTTATTATGTGACTTCTTAAGCACATTGTTACTCCTGTACTTATTTAGGCTTGCAATAACAAAGGGGTTGAATACATATTGACTAAATACATTTGAGCTTTGAATTTGTAATTAATTTGTAAAAACTTTGAAAAATTAAATTCTACTTTGACATCATGGGGTTTTGTGTGTAGGCCAGTGACACAAAATCTGTAACACAACGAAATGTGAACGAAGTCAAGGGGTGTGAATACTTTCTGAAGGCACTGTATTATTCAGAGTTGTTGACAAATATCGAACACATGGCTGGTAGTTTGGCACTCTTCATCAGCACACATTTAGATAAAAAAAATCAACAAGACAGGAGAAGGAGCATCGTGGAATTTATTATGGATGTTAGAGAAACTGGTGAGTTTTTCTGATGCTAGCAAGCATGCATTTGCACACTGCAGTCAATGGACAACAGAGGTGCTGTTTAAATGTAACGTTAGCTAGCAATTCGTTATCTCAGAAGTTTGAGTTTTGTCCTGTCTGACAGTCCTGTCCAGTCTGAAATGTGGCTAGCTCTTACCGTAGCTTGGACTATGGAATGGCTAGCTAGCTAGTGTTGCCCGCATTGTAAAGTAGCAGCGTGACAATTTGGCCAAATTTTGTTGTTGGTTTTGAACTCATGTAGCTAGCTAGCAATTTTTTTGTGGAAAAATGGAGGACTGTCATTTAGACGTGAGCTAGCTAATGCTAGCTATCTTCTTTGTCGAGGTCAGCTGTTGTTGTATGGCTCTAGCTAGCTAGCTAGCAAATGGCTGATGCAATTTGTTTAAAAATCTTCCATAACCAAATAACGGTAGCTAAAGAACAATTGTATATTGCACTGTACCGTACAATTGACCTTATTTTAGTGCCCAAAAAACGTAATACTTCCAGGTCAACTGTAATATGAATACCATTGTAAAGCACAATTTCTCCCCTTTCCAGCAAAATCAATGACGAGACCTTCATGCTGCCCATCTCTGCATGATTGAAGAAGGCAATGAGCTCCCTCTGGTCTTCTTAAAAATTATGGGTGGGGAAGCAAACCCTTCTGCGTGATAGTGAAAGAGGGAGATATGTCGTGTGGGGAAACAGCTTTTTTCACCCGATCTGTCCAACTTATCACCTCTAAAATGTAAATAAAGCACTATAAAGAGTTTATATAATGTGTCATTACATACCTATTTGAAGGTTTTAGTCGAATTTGAATCAGAGTTCCTCTAGTTTTTTGTGTTCTGTGTTCTGTGTCTGTGTTCTTTTGCCCATCTTAATCTTTTCCTTTATTGGCCAGTCTGAGATATGGCTTTTTCTTTGCAACTCTGCCTAGAAGGCCAGCATCCCGGAGTTGCCTCTTCACTGTTGACGTTGAGGCTGGTGTATTGCGGGTACTATTTAATTAAGCTGCCAGTTGAGGACTTGTGAGGCGTCGGTTTCTCAAACTAGACACTCTAATGTACTTGTCCTCTTGCTCAGTTGTGCACTGGGGCCTCCCACTCCTCTTTCTATTCTGGTCAGAGCCAGTTTGCGCTGTTCTGTGAAGGGAGTAGTACACAGCGTTGTACGAGATCTTCAGTTTCTTGGCAATTTCTCGCATGGAATAGCCTTCATTTCTCAGAACAAGAATAGACTGACACGTTTCAGAAGAAAGTTATTTGTTTCTGGCCATTTTGAGCCTGTAATCGAACACACAAATGCTAAGGCTCCAGATACTCAACAAGTCTAAAGAAGGTCAGTTGTATTGCTTCTTTAATCGAGACAACAGTTTTCTGATTCACTAACATAATTGCTAAGGGTTTTCTAATGATCAATTAGCCTTTTAAAATGATCAACTTGGATTAGCTAACACAACGTGCCATTGGAACACAGGAGTGATGGTTGCTGATTATGGGCCTCTGTACGCCTATGTAGATATTACATTTAAAAAAATGCCGTTTCCAGCTACAACAGTCATTTACAACATTAACAATGTCTAGATTGTATTTCTGATGAATTTATGTTATTTTAATGGATCAAAAATGAGATTTTCTTTAAAAATCAAGGACATTTCGAAGTGACCCCAAACTTTTGAACGGTAGTGTTTATATATGTATATTTCTACACATTTTTATACCCTTTTTTTGGAACAAAACTACCTTCACACTTCCATTCATTTTTTAAAGCCGGTACCGGTTACCGGTGACACTTGTGGGGGTTACAAAACGGATAACAGCATAGTGTTCGTGAGAGTCTCCCCTTTCCGTAGAGTGGTCATAATAGTTTGTACTATAGTTAAAATCGTGAGGATGCTACGGATGCTTTCGTGAGAAGAACGATTTTCTGGATGTCTCAAGGTCTGACAAACACCACTCTAGCTCTGCCAGCTTTCACCGCAGATACAGAAGTGCGACACTGGCGGATGTGGTGGATTGAGAATGCATCCAATGCAACAACAAAAAACTGAGATCTCTAGGTTAAACTGACGGATTAGCACGTGACGGATTAGCAGAAATTAGCACGTGAGAGCGACACAGTTTACATTAAATGTTACCCGTACAAACTTAATCAGTCTGAATGGTGGCAAGTCTAATGATCACTTTATGGACGCTGTAGTCTCGTTGTTATCCGAAAGCATAGATATTAACTCTACTTCATCACCATCCCTGATCCGGGAGCATCCTCATCAGTAAAAAAGCTGACTAGCATAGCTTAGCATAGCGCCACAAGTAAATACTAGCATATAAATATCATGAAATCACAAGTCCAAGACACCAAATGAAAGATACACATCTTGTGAATCCAGCCATCATTTCCGATTTTTAAAATGTTTTACAGCGAAAACACAATATGTATTTCTATTAGCTAACCACAATAGCAAAAGACTCAACCGCATATTTTCACAATTTTTTTACCGCATAGGTAGCTATCACAAAACCGACCAAATAGAGATATAATTAGTCACTAACTAAGAAACAACTTCATCAGATGACAGTCTTATAACATGTTTTACAATAAATCTATGTTTTGTTCGAAAATGTGCATATTTGAGGTATAAATCATAGTTTTACATTGCAGCTACCATAAAAAATATCACCAAAGCAGGCAGAATAATTACAGAGAGCAACGTGAAATACCTAAATACTCATCATAAAACATTTATGAAAAATACATGGTGTACAGCAAATGAAAGATAAACATCTTGTGAATCCAGCCAATATTTCAGATTTTTTAAGTGTTTTACAGCGAAAACACAATATAGCATTATATTAGCTTACCACAATAACCAAACACACAACCGCATTCATTCACCGCAAAGGTAGCGATCGCAAAAAAACAGCAAAAGATATAAAATGATTCACTAACCTTGACAAACTTCATCAGATGACAGTCCTATAACATCATGTTACACAATACATATATGTTTTGTTCGAAAATGTGCATATTTAGCGGTACAAATCGTGGTTTTACAATGTGAATACGTAGCCAAAATGCACAAAATTCTCCGGCGATATTTTGGACAGTCACCTAATCTAATCAAATAACTCATCATAAACTTTACTAAAGAATACATGTTGTACAGCAAATGAAAGATACACTAGTTCTTAATGCAACCGCTGTGTTAGATTTTTAAAAATAACTTTAGTACGACATACAGCTTACGTTATAGCGAGACAGCGCCCGCAATAAGGGCGGAAAATAGGACTAAACATTTTCCACAGAAATACGAAATAACATCATAAATGGTTCCTACTTTTGCCGAGCTTCCATCAGAATCTTGTACAAGGAGTCCTTGGTCCAGAATAATCGTTGTTTGGTTTTAGAATGTCCTCTTCTCCTGTCGAATTAGCAACCTTAGCTAGCCAAGTGGCGCGAAGATGTCCATCTTCACCTAACGCAGAGAACGGAAAACTCCAAAACTCCCGATAAACGTTGAATAATCTGATAAAACTATATTGAAAAAACATACTTTACGATGATATTATCACATGTATCAAATAAAATCAAAGCCGGAGATATTAGCCGTCTATACCGAACGC
The DNA here is from genome assembly GCF_016432855.1 of Salvelinus namaycush. Lineage (NCBI taxonomy): Eukaryota > Metazoa > Chordata > Actinopteri > Salmoniformes > Salmonidae > Salvelinus > Salvelinus namaycush. The sequence goes on along the minus strand of NC_052323.1, from coordinate 12,000,796 downwards.
TTTTCAGAAGCCAATGCTGATGTCCTTCCCGCGCCTTCGAAGACAAAGGAAATAGTGGTCACGTCATTCCAAGAGCTCTTGTTCGACCTCAGATCAAGCTAGACACCCCATTCCACCTCCCACTGCCTGTTGACATCTAGTGGAAGGCGTATGAAGTGCATGTATATCCATAGATTTCAAGCAAATGAATAGGACGGCCCTGGAACAGAGCCTCGATTTCAGATTTTTCACTTCCTATCAGGAAGTTTGCTGCAAAATGAGTTCTGTTTTACTCACAGATATAATTGAACATTGAGCTTCAATCGAAGCCTACTAATAATAATCTTCACATTTTGCTCAGAGAAGCTGTGTACTGCCTATTCCATGACATGTTACATCTGACAGTGTATAAACTAGTGGTGATTAACGTATCTATCCATACGTTTCTCTCAGCCTCACACTTAGAAACCGTGAGTGTTTATACCTCCCTACATATCACTCTGAAACCCTCTCTGTGATCTCTTCCAAAGTGAACGTCCAGCTGGAGATGATCCTTAGCACGTTGAGCACTTCAAGGGCGGTGATGATAGGTGTGCTTGTGTTTAGGAAGCGTTTCCCTTTTTGTTCTCCCCGTAGCAGCTTGGTTGGAGAAACGACCCCGTCACTATTCCCATTACCCAACTGACAAGACTTGTAAGAGTTTAGCCTGTTCTTACCAACCCCCCCCCCCTGTCCTCCCGGTCCCCCAGTCCCTCCCCTCAGCCACTCTCCATCCCAATGATTGGTTGTGAATTGGTTCTTAGTTGGACGTGTATTAAGGGGGACGTGCGACCTTGGCCCTGCTCTGCAACACCCTCTCTGTTTACTCTGTAAGCAGCACCAAGCTACTGGGGCAAGGCTCTGTGGTTTGGCTTATCAGGGACAGGGTCATATTCTGGGGGTTGGGACAGTCATACTCAGTCAGGGGCACCTTACTAAAATCCCCTGGACCTTGAGGTCTTGCCTTCTAACTAGAGACAGATTCAGACTTCGATGAATTGAATCGTTGGGAAAATGTAATCGTTTGCCAATCAGTGATATTAATGATTTAATGAACCACCACGGAGAAAAGAAAAAGCAACAGTACTGCTATGCAGGCCTTGGACTTGAGTGCCCATGCCCGATAGGGAGAACCACAATCTAGTAGCAAAAGCTAGAAGGAACTGTGTCAATCAGCACAAGGAGAAACCTTGAAAGTAGCCTCTGAACAGAACTTGGATGAAGGGCTCTCCTTGTGTGTGTGTGTGTGTGTGTGTGTGTGTGTGTGTGTGTGTGTGTGTGTGTGTGTGTGTGTGTGTGTGTGTGTGTGTGTGTGTGGCCTACCTCTCAGGTCTAGCTGCATGTCAGTCAACAGGACAACCATTGACTGGCAGTGGCCTGAGCGTCAGTAGTGCTGGTTGATCTCTATGGACACAACCCTGCTCTCTAGACGAACAATAACACACACACACAGACAGACAAGGCTGGCTCAGCTCATACACTGTCATCTACTCACACTGCATTGACATGCTGGTCTCACGCACGCACGCACGCACGCACGCACGCACGCACGCACGCACGCACGCACGCACGCACGCACGCACGCACGCACGCACGCACGCACGCACGCACGCACGCACGCACGCACGCACGCACGCACGCACGCACGCACGCACGCACGCACGCACGCACGCACGCACGCACGCACGCACGCACGCACGCACGCACGCACGCACGCACGCACGCACGCACGCACGCACGCACGCACGCACGCACACACACACACACACACACACACACACACACACACACACACACACACACACACACACACACACACACACACACACACACACACACACACACACACACACACACACACAATAGAGCAGTCTGTTCACAACAGCTGTAGGATCTTAATTTGAGGCAGTTTTCCTAAGCAGGAAAATAATCCTGCAGAAACAGGAAATGTGAATTATTATGTGGATTATATTTAATGAAACTTATTTGTAGGCGTTGATACATTTGTCATTAGGGCAAATCAAGTCTGACCTTTTAAAGTGGAAATAACAAACCTTAGAAGCCTTTTTAAACATCAGCTATAATACAAGTTGACATTTCCTGCTGTGTAGGAAAATTCTCAGCAACACAAGAGTGATCAAAATAAGATCCTAGATCTGTAGCACTTAGCATCAAGTTGAAAATAATTGGTTGTCTAAGATACAGACGAGGAACTATAGATATGATTATTACTATCATTATCAACCTTCACAGAGAAGAAAATAATGCATTGATATACACTACCGTTCAAAAGTTTGGGGTCACTTGGAAATGTCCTTGTTATTGAAAGAAAAACACATTTTCTGTCCATTAATGTCACGGATCACCCCCGGTACTGATGCTCATTCTGTTCACCAGTTCCGGAGGTCTACGTCACCGGCTTTCTTGGCTCCACTGAACAGGATTCATTATCATCAACCCCAGACTGTCGTGTCTGATTACACACACCTGGTTCCCATTTTCCCTGTCAGGTGCAGGAGAGCAGAGTGTAGTGAACAGGTGCACTTTAAATCCGTTCCACAAACTACAGCACATAAAAACAATAACGTGCCAAAAACACGGAACATGGTAAAAGTAAAGCGCCGACAATAATCCACATAACAAACAAACAATTACACACAAAGACATGGAGGGGAAACAGAGGACTAAATACATGCAGTAATTATGGAATGAAAACCAGGTGTGTAATGGAACAAGACAAAACCAATGGAATATGAGAAATGGAGCGGCGGTGGCTAGAAAGCCGGTGACGTCGATCGCCGAACGCCGTCCGAACAAGGAGAGCAGCCGACTTCGGTGGAAGTTGTGACAGTGCCCCCCACTTGACGCGCGGCTCCAGCGGCGCTCCGACGGTGAAAGTCCCGCAGCAGTTCAGGGTCCAAGACATCAGCAACCGGAACCCAACACCTCTCCTCCGAACCGTACCCCTCCCACTCCACGAGGTACTGAAGGCCCCCTGCCCGACGCCTCGAATCCAGGATGGAACAAACGGAGTACGCCGGGGCCCTCTCGATGTCCAGAGGGGGCGGAGGGATTTCCTGCACCTCAGATTCCTGGAGCGGACCAGCCACCACCGGCTTGAGGAGAGACACATGGAACGAGGGGTTAATACGGTAATCAGAGGGAAGCTGTAATCTGTAACACACCTCGTTCACCCTCCTCAGGACTTTGAATGGCTCCACAAACCGCGGACCCAGCTTCCGGCAGAGCAGGCGGAGGGGCAGGTTTCGGGTTGAGAGCCAGACCCGGTCCCCCGGTGCGAACACCGGGGTCTCACTGTGGTGACGGTCCGCGCTGTTCTTCTGGCGAAGCGCAGCTCGCTGGAGGTGAACATGGGCGGCCTCCCATGTCTCCTCCACGCGCCTGAACCAGTCGTCAACCGCAGGAGCCTCGGTCTGACCCTGATGCCATGGCGCCAGAACCGGCTGGTACCCCAATACGCACTGAAAGGGGGAGAAGTTAATGGGGGAGTGGCCCAGGGCATGAACGCCAGCCACTCCCCCGGCCGGTCCTGGCAATAGGACCGCAGAAACCTGCCCACATCCTGGTTGACTCTCTCTACCTGCCCGTTACTCTCGGGGTGAAAATCCGAAGTAAGGCTGATCGAGACCCCCAGACGTTCCATGAACGCCTTCCAAACTCTCGATGTGAATTGCGGACCCCAATCAGACACTATATCCTGAGGCACCCCGTAGTGCCGGAAGACGTGAGTTAACAGGGCTTACGCAGTCTGTAGGGCCGAAGGAAGACCGGGCAGAGGGAGGAGACGACAGGACTTAGAGAAACGATCCACAATGACCAAGATAGTAGTGTTTGCCTGTGAAAGAAATAGATTGGTTAAAAAATCCACAGATAGGTGTGACCAAGGTCATTGTGGAACGGGTAAGGGGTGTAGCTTTCCTCTGGGCAGGTGTCTCTGAGCCTTACACTGGGCACACACCGAGCAGGAGGAAACATAAACCCTCACGTCCTTAGCCAAGGTGGGCCACCAGTACCTCCCTGTCAGACTGCGCACCGTTCTGCCGATCCAGCAGACGGAACGTACATACACCTGACAGGACACTGGAGGGGAGCAGGCTCTGTACGCAACGCCTGCTCAATGTCTGCGTCCAGCTCCCACACGACCGGCGCTACCAGGCAAGAGATAGTGTGTCTGCCTTCTTATTCTGGGAACCTGGTCTATAAGACAGGGTAAACACAAAACGGGTAAAGAACATGGCCCACCTTGCCTGACGAGGATTCAGTCTCCTCGCTGCCCGGATGTACTCCAGGTTGCGGTGGTCAGTCCAGATGAGAAAAGGGTGTTTAGCCCCCTCAAGCCAATGTCTCCACGCCTTCAACGCTTTAACCACAGCCAACAACTGCCGGTCCCCCACATCATAGTTACGCTCCGCTGGGCCAAGCTTCTTTGAGAAGAAAGCACAGGGGCGGAGATTTGGCGGCGTACCCGAGTGCTGTGAGAGCACGGCTCCAATCCCAGCCTCGGATGCGTCCACCTCCACTATGAATGCCAAAGAGGGATCCGGATGGGCAAGCACGGGAGCCGAAGTAAACAGAAAAAGCCCTGTCCGCCTCAGCCGACCACTGCAACCGTACGGGACCCCCCTTCAGCAGTGAGGTAATGGGAGCAGCCACCTGGCCAAAACCCCAGATAAATCTCTGGTAGTAATTGGCAAACCCTAAAAATCGCTGCACCTCCTTTACCGTGGTGGGAGTTGGCCAATTACGCACGGCTGCAATGCCGTCAATCTCCATCTCCACCCCTGATGTGGAAATACGATACCCTAGGAAGGAGACAACCTGCTGAAAGAACAAGCATTTCTCAGCCTTGATGTACAGGTCATGCTCCAACAGTCGTCCAAGTACCTTGCGCACCAAGGACACATGCTCGGCGCGTGTAGCGGAGTATATCAGAATGTCATTGATATACACCACTACACCCTGCCCGTGCAAGTAAAGCGCCCGACAATAATCCACATAACAAACAATTACACACAAAGAAATGGAGGGGAAACAGAGGACTAAATACATGCAGTAATTATGGAATGAAAACCAGGTGTGTAATGGAACAAGACAAAACCAATGGAATATGAGAAATGGAGCGGCGATGGCTAGAAAGCCGGTGATGTCGATCGCCGAACGCCGCCCGAACAAGGAGAGGAGCCGACTTCGGTGGAAGTCATGACATCCCCTGAATAGTATGTTGTATATGTGCCCTCTGTCGGTTATTGTTACAATGTCCGTTGGTGCGTGTGAGTACCTGTGCTGTGTGTTTTGGGCTTTGGTGCCCTTTTGGATTGCGCAGATGATTACGGCTCTCGACCCGTGTGTATTTATTCGAGGTACTCCTCGATCTCTTTTGTATTGGGTTTCAACCCTGTGTTTTTGTTACGTGTTTGTTTGGTCTTCGTCCCCCTGCCCTTACACGGTACGCCGTAATTTGGGTGAAATTTAATTACGCATTCCTGTGTCTGCCTCCCAAAACTCTTCCTACCAGCGTGACAATTAAAATAACATCAAGTTGATGCTTTGTCCCCACTACATGTAACAGAATGCTGCTGTAAGGCGAGGTTGAATGTTCTACCCACAAAATATATCCTAGCACTGACACCCTGCAAACCATGATTTGTTCAGTATTTTACACCCCGAGTTAAACGTAATGGAGTCTGTTGCACATGTTGTGAATGGTCACCGTTCATAGAAAGACGTGTACACTAATAGACATGACCGCCTTGTCGACCTGGTAGCTACTGAGGTGAGAAAGGTGGTCTCACCAACAGCACACATACACAAACATTCTCTTGTCAGAGGAGCCTGGTTTGATGTTGATGATATATTTTCTTGTATCCTGAATAAGCCGGACATTGTTGATGTAGGGGAGGCCCGATGGAGGCGCTGATTCTGGAAGTAGGCTGCTCATTTGACTGCGACACGGAGCAGAAATTTGCCGACAAGCTTCTAAAATACCGGCCCCTCGTAGCAGGCTTGGACAGCCTAGGGATATAGGTGCAAGCTGGTTGCACTTACTGCATATTCTTAGGCTTGCAGTACTTAGTTTAATAGGCTTGCAGTACTTACGTTCATAGGCATGCAGTACGTGGCCTTTAGATTACGGGCCTGCCTAAGCAAAGCAGTTGACTTGGTCCTGCTCTGTTTCAGCTGCCATGTGCAGCCTGGCTGTTTGGAGAAAGTGCTTTCTTTATCGTTGAGTGTCCATTCATACAGGGACCTTTGAGATGTTTGGATCCTTCTTGAAATGTACATTTGATTTGTGGATCCAAATTAAGTATTTAAAATGTGTTTGTGTGTGTGCGCGTGTTGTGTGTGTGTGTTCAGGGAAGGGGGGTCTGTGAACTCTACATTCTGATCATGGGGATTCAGGAGTCAGGCAGAAGTGTAAATTTCCCCTGTGACGGCGGAATACTTATCTCTCTCTCTCTCTCTCTCTCTCTCTCTGCTTTTAGATTCCAATAAAGAGGGCCCGTGCTTTCTAAATCCATCACTTTCCATCTGGCGGAAAAGAAGGAGAGAGCGAGAGAAAGCGTGTGAGAGAGAGAGAGAGAAAAGAAAAGAAAAAGCCCCGTACTTAGCTTAAACCTTGAAGGACATGCATAGAATCAACCCCACTTAAATCAATCCGCTGGTGCGAAATATAATTTCCTGCTTCAAAAAGTTAGTGAAATATGTGCATGGAATATGAAACCTTGGCCAGAATCCTGGTGCCTGCTGTTCTGCACTCCTGACCGGTGTGGCAGGTGAGAAAGAGCACTTTAAGAGGGGGGCACAGTAGTATTTCTCACTCACTCAGTCCTAGCATAAATCAAATATGATTAGTCACACAGTATTCAGACCCTACAATATTCAAGCCAGGTTGGTTCCTTTTTATATGTCAAGACAAGATTGTAGTACAGACAGTATCAATGATTAAGTAAATGTCCCTCCCCCAAATGTATTTATATTCTCTGTAGGACCATTTCTATTTATGTCTAAATGATTTTGAGTGTTGCTAGAAAGCATGTTGGCCCTTAGGGTTAACAACCATCCTCTACTCTCTCCCCAAGAGTCTCCAACCAAAAACCATGTACAGACCAGTTAAAGAGAGAGATGGAGGGAGAGAGAGTGAGAGAGAGGGAGAAAGAGAGAGAGCAAGAACAATAGCGAGAGAAAGAGAGCAATAAATATATATAGAGAGAGAGATGGAAAGAGAGAGAGAGAGAGAGAGAGAGAGAGAGAGAGAGAGAGAGAGAGAGAGAGAGAGAGAGAGAGAGAGAGAGAGAGAGAGAGAGAGAGAGAGAGGACCTTTAGATGATAGGAGGTTGTGGACTAGGGGGTAATTATCTTTCCATTGTGATCTGTGCATTAAGCTGAGGCCACCTGCTTTTTCTCTGAGTAGAGAAAAAAATAACGATAGGGAGAGAGCGAGAGAGGGAGGGGGAGAGAAAGGAAAGGAGGCAGTGGAGATAAAGGGTGCAGGGGGAGGGTGAGAGAGATTTCAAAAGGTTTAAATACATTTTAAAAATTGTTTCTTTGATGCTCTAGATTGTGTGTTGTGCTGTGGCCACTGAGTGTGTGGCGGAAACGTAATGCATATCAACGCAATATGGCAAGTGTGTGGTAACAGTATTGCTTCTGTCTCTCTCCTTGCGCCAACCTGGGCTCGAACCAGGGACCCTCTGAACACATCAACAACTGCCGCCCACAAAGCATTGTTACCTATCGTTCCAAAAAAAAGCAGCGGAACTTGCAGAGCCAAGGAAACAACTACTTCAATGTCTCAGAGCGAGTGACGTCACTGATTGAAACGCTACTAGTGCCCACCGCTAACTAGCTAGCCATTTCACACCGGCTCATGCGTGCGTGTGCATTTGTGTGTCTGAAAAACGGCAATGTGTTTAAATGCTGACATCTCCAAAGGAGCCTTTCATTTGATCAGCTCTGATAGAATTCGAGACCGTGGGACTACACTGCTCAAAAAAATAAAGGGAACACTAAAATAACACATCCTAGATCTGAATGAATGAAATATTCTTATTAAATACTTTTTTCTTTACATAGTTGAATGTGCTGACAACAAAATCACACAAAAATTATCAATGGAAATCAAATTTATCAACCCATGGAGGTCTGGATTTGGAGTCACACTCAAAATTAAAGTGGAAAACCACACTACAGGCTGATCCAACTTTGATGTAATGTCCTTAAAACAAGTCAAAATGAGGCTCAGTAGTGTGTGTGGCCTCCACGTGCCTGTATGACCTCCCTACAACGCCTGGGCATGCTCCTGATGACGTGGCGGATGGTCTCCTGAGGGATCTCCTCCCAGACCTGGACTAAAGCATCCGACAGTCTGTGGTGCAACGTGGCGTTGGTGGATGGAGCGAGACATGATGTCCCAGATGTGCTCAATTGGATTCAGGTCTGGGGAACGGGCGGGCCAGTCCATAGCATCAATGCCTTCCTCTTGCAGGAACTGCTGACACACTCCAGCCACATGAGGTCTTGCATTGTCTTGCATTAGGAGGAACCCAGGGCCAACCGCACCAGCATATGGTCTCACAAGGGGTCTGAGGATCTCATCTCGGTAGCTAATGGCAGTCAGGCTACCTCTGGCGAGCACATGGATGGCTGTGCGGCCCCCCAAAGAAATGCCACCCCACACCATGACTGACCCACTGCCAAACCGGTCATGCTGGAGGATGTTGCAGGCAGCAGAACGTTCTCCACGGCGTCTCCAGACTCTGTCACGTCTGTCACATGTGCTCAGTGTGAACCTGCTTTCATCTGTGAAGAGCACAGGGCGCCAGTGGCGAATTTGCCAATCTTGGTGTTCTCTGGCAAATGCCAAACGTCCTGCACGGTGTTGGGCTGTAAGCACAACCCCCACCTGTGGACGTCGGGCCCTCATACCACCCTCATGGAGTCTGTTTCTGACCGTTTGAGCAGACACATTTGTGGCCTGCTGGAGGTCATTTTGCAGGGCTCTGGCAGTGCTCCTCCTGCTCCTCCTTGCACAAAGGCGGAGGTAGCGATCCTGCTGCTGGGTTGTTGCCCTCCTACGGCCTCCTCCACGTCTCCTGATGTACTGGCCTGTCTCCTGGTAGCGCATCCATGCTCTGGACACTACGCTGACAGACACAGCAAACCTTCTTGCCACAGCTCGCATTGATGTGCCATGCTGGATGAGCTGCACTACCTGAGCCACTTGTGTGGGTTGTAGACTCCGTCTCATGCTACCACTAGAGTGAAAGCACCGCCAGCATTCAAAAGTGACCAAAACATCAGCCAGGAAGCATAGGAACTGAGAAGTGGTCTGTGGTCACCACCTGCAGAACCACTCCTTTATTGGGGGTGTCTTGCTAATTGCCTATAATTTCCACCTGTTGTCTATTCCATTTGCACAGCAGCATGTGAAATGTATTGTCAATCAGTGTTGCTTCCTAAGTGGACAGTTTGATTTCACAGAAGTGTGATTGACTTGGAGTTACATTGTGTTGTTTAAGTGTTCCCTTTATTTTTTTGAGCAGTGTATAAGATTCTGGCATTTTTGTCAAAAATGTGTTAGTCACATGTAATTGATCTTTAGATGGTTCTTCATATGTCTGTGAAGCTACATTTTTGAAAGAGTACATTTTAAGTTAAACATTTTTAAAACCAGAAAGTTCTGTCTTCATAAACTCATTTGAACTTGGGCCTATACGGTTCTATTTGCAATCCAATCACAAGCCTTAAGAAATACAAATAGACCAATCAGAACACGTCTTTGCCATATCCCTCTAAGTATGGTCTAGGCTAGTGTAGCCAGCAGTAATGGCACGCAAGCCAAAAAAAACACTTTCCGAAAACTTAAAGTAAATGATGTTGTCACATCATTGCTCAGTGTTGACAGCAGTCTGATGATCAGAATACATTTCCTAACGTATTTGATCATGTGTTCTGACTCTGTTTTGGTAAAATAGTGTTATTCTATTTTTTACGTATTCAAACAGCTACAGTTTTCTTAAAAACGATATTTTAGAAGTGTCCGATAGAAGCTTACAGCTGAAACCAGATTGACATGTCAGAGCCATAAGGTTATATCTGCCATTGCACACCGCCTAAAAAAACTGATTTACAAATGTCTCTTTTGATACTCTGCACGTTAGGTACCTTTAAGGTGATGACCTTAATGGGTTATGAAAGAAGAATTCACTACAAAACAGTTCTGAGATCTGGGATGGGAAAACTGATGCGAAATATCTCAGAACTATGCTTTGCGTAAATATATATAGTGTGTGTGTGTGTGTGTGTGTGTGTGTGTGTGTGTGTGTGTGTGTGTGTGTGTGTGTGTGTGTGTGTGTGTGTGTGTGTGTGTGTGTAGAGGATAGGAGGGGGTTGATCTTCTAGACAAACTAATAGGACATCCATTACAGGCTGCATGAGTGGGCTGTGAGCCACCACTAACACTGGTCCTAATGTCTGCGGTATATCTCTAGGCTCTCTGGACCGATAGAAGTTATACAGCCTTACAACTGGACAGATTGAAGTTATACAGACTTACAACTGGACAGATTGAAGTTATACAGCCTTACAACTGGACAGATAGAAGTTATACAACCTTACAACTGGACAGATAGAAGTTATATAGACTTACAACTGGACAGATAGAAGTTAAACAGCCTTACAACTGGACAGATAGAAGTTATACAGCCTTACAACTGGACAGATAGAAGTTATACAGCCTTCCAACTGGACAGATAGAAGTTATACAGCCTTACAAGTGGACAGATAGAAGTTATACAGCCTTACAACTGGAAAGATAGAAGTTATACAGCCTTACAACTGGACAGATAGAAGGTATACAGCCTTACAACTGGACAGATAGAAGTTATACAGCCTTACAACCGGACAGATAGAAGTTATACAGCCTTACAACTGGAAAGATAGAAGTTATACAGCCTTACAACTGGACAGATAGAAGGTATACAGCCTTACAACTGGACAGATAGAAGGTATACAGCCTTACAACTGGACAGATAGAAGTTATACAGCCTTACAACTGGACAGATAGAAGTTATACAGCCTTACAACTGGACAGATAGAAGTTATACAGCCTTACAAGTGGACAGATAGGAGGTTTCATTACAGTCCAATGCTACAGTACCTCTGTAGAAAATACTTATTTCTGCTCAGTCTGTCAACACCTTGATGAGGATAGCTGGTTTCTGTTCTGTCTCTAATGTGTCTTCACATCTTGTTATTTGACCCCCTTGTGTGCGATAATGGCTGTTTACTTTCCGTCGCTCCATTTACCTTTGGTCCTGAGTGGAGCAGCGGGACTGTTTGATCCAGTTCCAACTGGTTTTGACTGGTTATGACAGAGTTATGGGAAGGCCGTCTGACGATGGCTCTTTATAATTACGTGGTATGTCGTGACACTCTCCCCTGTGCCAGATAATAGAAGATAATTGAGCCGTTACCTGTTGAACTCTCAACTCACTCTCTTTTTCTAACAAACACAAACACAACAGACACACTTACATCAACCCACAAATTGAGTCGGCCAGTCAGTGTTTCTTCCTCTAGCTGTGCCCGCTTGGGGGAATATCGACGTGACTGTTCTGTGTTTGACAGAGTGAGCACACAAACAAAGGAGAGAGAGGAGAGGAAGCGTGTGCTTTAAAGCCCTGAGTATGTATCAAAGACTTCCACCCCGAAAATGAATCAATAAGCAGGTTGACGTTTATCATAATGAGTCTTGTCCTGGAGGCAGAGCTGAGCTATTTCCCCTTAGATAGGCCAGCTGCAAAGTCAAAATTGACTATATTGTGAAAATTCATGAAAACAGAAATCTGTTTTTTTGGTCTTAATTTAAGGTTAGGGTTAGGCATTAGGGTTAGCAGTGTGGTTAAGGTTAGAGTTAAGATTAGGGTTAGGTTTAAGATCAGATTTTATGACTTTGTGGCTGTGCCAGTTAATGACAACTCTGCAGAGCTGCCTCCAGGGCAAGATTCATGAGGAAAAACGTTAACCTGCAGGAAATAACCACAATGTCTCTATTTCCCTCTTTTTAGTCCCAGCAAACTGAGAGGCACAGAGGATAGAAAGGGCCTGATGGGTTTCTTATCTTGATTTCACAGACCAAATAACCAACACAAAGGGTTCCAGAAACCGTCCGATTCATTCAATTTATTTATGATTTATTTGATATATTTTACCCATTTTGTGAGGGAGGAATGGGATCAGTTTGAGTATGGATTGGCTGGGAGTTCCCGGAGGCACACAGAGAGACAGAGAGAAAAGTAGAGGGTCATTTCAGCTTTCCCCCTCTCCCTCTCTGTCTCGCTGAAATTGCCTCCGCCGCCCAGGGGCATGCCTCAGATGATATTTGTGTTTGTTTTGTTCCCATTTTCTGATGAAGGTGACCTGTTGACAGATAATCTGTTGCTTTACGGTGCCAGTGCCAGAGGTGGCCATTTTGAAAGGCCTTATCGTCATCCCCAGCAGCTCTGGGTAAAAATTCCTCACTCTGTTAAAAATAAAAGACACTGTGATGGAATTTGGCAATGTTGTCTACTGTGGCTGAAATTCCTTTTAGGTGGTGTTAGTGTTAGTCTCTGTCACTCTCTCTATCTGTCTAGAGCTGGAATCCATAGCAGTGAAACGGCCACATCCGTTTGCAATACTACAACAACAAAGACGTTACTTCAAACAACAAGCACTGTTTTTTTCCCCCTAGGGCATCATTGCACATTATTTTTACCACAATGCTGGATGCTCCTTTGCCCCGTTTAAAAAACAAAACAAAAACTATACTGAAAAAATATATAAACGCAATATGTAAAGTTTGGGTTCCATGTTTCATGAGCTGAAATAAAAGATTCAATAATTTTTCCAGACGCACAAAAAGCTTATTTCTCTCAAATTCTCCCTGTTCCCTGTTAGTGAGCATTTCTCCTTTGCCAAGATAATCCATCCACTTAACAGGTGTGGCATATCAAGAAGCTGATTAAACAGCATGATCATTACACAAGTGAACCTTGTGCTGGGGATAATAAAAAGCAACTCTAAAATGTGCAGTTGTGTCACAACACAATGCCACAGATGTCTCAAGTTGAGGGAGCGTGCAATTGGCATGCTGACAGTAGGAATGTCCACCAGAGAATTTAATGTTATTTGCTTTACCAGAGGCCGCCTCTAACATCGTTTTAGAGAATTTGGCAATATGTCCAACCGGCCTCACAATCATAGACCACGTGTAACCCCGCCAGCCCAGGACCTCCATATCCGGCTTCTTCACCTGCGGGATCGTCTGAGAGCAGCCACCCGGACACCTGATGAAACTGAGGAGTATTTCTGTCTTTAATAAAGCCCTTTTGTCAGGAAAATCCACAGTGAGTGGGCCTGACTTACAAGTGGGTGGGCCTGGGAGGGCATCCGCCCACTGCGGAGTTCCTGCACAGTGATGTGTAATCCATATATTAGGGCCTAATAAATGTATTTGTATTGACTGATTTCCTCATATGAACTGTAACTCAGTAAATTCATTGAAATTGTTCCATGTTGCTTTTATATTTTTGTTCAGTATATAACAAACGCACCTGGAGCAACCAGCTCCACTGTTTCACCTTTAGGTTATCAGACTGTGAAAAGTCAGTGACTCCAAGGTTAAAGAGCCTTGTGGCAGTGAGCACACACTTTTGACTCACATTGCTATTCATAATAGGAAGCAATATACTAGCTTATTTAGTCCTTCCCATGCCTCCAACCCTATTCATTGAAAGCCAGATGAGTTTAGTCAATTGTATATTTCTGTAAACTGCCTGCCGCCTCTGGCTAAACCCATGCTCACAGCCTGTGGCGGCTAACACCAGCCGGTGACCTCATGCAAATGCTGCTTGCTCATGGGTGAAACAATTGGCAACCCTCAAAACCACCTGTGTGCCATTGGACAGAACGAGTAGAGAGCAGCTACAGAGGCCAGCGAACCAATGACCTCTGCTACCACTGTGAAATATTTTGTGTATTTTGTTCACTGTAACAGAGGGTGATGACTAGGGTTGGGGTAAATTCCACAAATTAAATTCTCGTTCAATTCCTCTCCGTGTAAATTCAATTTAATTCAATTCAAATCCCAGGTCAGTCTTTGAATTCAGAGATAATTAAATTCCTCTCGATTCCAATGTTATGTAAATTCCAAGAATTCAATTCAATTAAATATTATCACCAACAATTCCACAAATTCAAGTCAGAATGCATTTCCCTCAGGCCTTAAGGCTGATCATGTCACTGTTCAGACAGCCTAGCTATACTGGAAATACAGAAATACATGTTGAAATGATTTAAAACAATCCCTGCAGTCCACTTTTGATACTATGGAAATGAATTCCATTAACTGGGATATGTACAAATATAGTCTAATTCCAATTAATTTCCAATTCCACAACTTGAAGATTGTTGAAATTTGAAATGAAGTCAATGTAAATTCTCCGCTTCATTAGTGAATTCAAGAATTTAATTGGAATTTCTAATTAAATTGGAATTAACCCCAAGCTGGTTAATGACTATGTCTGGGGCTGTTGGGGTTAAAGTGATTACCCTGTGATGGCACTAATGCCCCATGATGGATGGAGATGGGTTTGGGGCGGGTGCCAGGAGTAAAGATGGCCGCAGGAGATGGTACTGAGGGATTGGCAGAGAGAACGCCCACATCCTGCAATACAGAGACTGGACCAACATACAGTATGGTACAGCAGTTGTTTGACGTCCTTAGCAGAAAGAGGATGATACTGTTTGGTGTTCTCAGATGCTAAGCCATATTGAAAAATAAAGAAATCTAACAGAGACAGGTTGGGACGGTGAGGGAGAGATACAGAAAATGTATCAATAAAAACAGAAGCTAGGCAATAAGAATGATAAATTAATAATGAGTGAGAGAGATATAACTGAGAGGGAGTGTGTATGTGACGGGGGCAGACTGGCTGGTCCATATTAGCGTAGTGGGCATGTCTAACCTCGTTATTTTTCTCAAAATGATCATTATCTGGCTAAAAATGGAGCCTCAAGGAAGAAAATGGGCTGGTGTTTTCAAAATGCCAGGGCCAATTCCTGGTCCCAGTCCACTCCTGGTATGTGACGGAGAATGAGGGAGAAGGATAGGGAAATATTTTTGACGCTTACACAGAAAGAGGGAGAGAGGGAGGCAGAAAAGGAGAGAATTAGAGAATGAGACTCACTTGTGAAGAAAGATAGAAAGAAAGAGAGGAGAGAAAGAGGGAAGTAGAGAGAGAGAGAGAGAGAAAAAATGTAGAAAGAGAGAGAAAGAGAGGTGGAGAGTCAGAGGAAGAGGGAGCTACAGTATCAGGCATCAGTAATTTGAACTCTCAAAGAGGATGGCAGGCCCAGCGTGTTGCTGCATGGCCGATGAGGGCTTTGACAGCGCAGCATTAATTTGGGACCAACTAAAACAAGCTGGGGGATAATGAAACAGTACGGGAGCGAGGGAGGAAAGAGGAGGAGATGGAGAAGTGAAGGAGGAGGATGCAGCATCAGTCTGCCAAATGTTTTGGTGTCGGGCACCAGCGATGTAATGGCCGTTTATAAAAAGAGACGGTTGTACTGATAGTGTGTGTGTGTGTGTATACACATATGCGTGTGCCTCGTCTCAGCCCCTCAGGTAGGCATTAGTAGTCCGACATCCTTTACACAGCCAGCTCTTTGCTTTGGCCTGATGAAGTGATGAGGCCCTAACGACCCCTCTTTTGCTGAGCGCACAGTAAACACAGGTAGGAGCCACAACTCGGCCATCAACATCATCACAACAAGAGAGGGGCCACGGCCCCAGCCTACAACACTGCCACAGTTTCAAGCAATCTAGTTTTTGTGTCTGGTCTATGAGTGTGGCAGGGGTTGCAATTACTTATATTAAGCAAACCAGACAGCACAATTTATCTTTTAATTTTTTATTTACGGATAGCCAGGGGGTACACTCCAACACTCAGACATAATTAACAAACGAAGCATCTGTGTTTAGTGAGTCCACCAGATCAGAGGCAGTATGGATGACCAGGGATATTCTCTTGATAAGTGCGAGAATTTGACAATTTTCATGTCCTGCTAAGCATTAAATGTAACGAATACTTATGGGTGTCAGGGAAAACATATGGAGTAAAAAGTACATTCTTTTCTTTAGGAATGTAGTGAAGTTAAAGTAAAAGTTGTTAAAAAGAAAAATAGTAATGTAGAGTACAGATACCCCAAAAAACGACTTAAGTAGTATTTTAAAGTATTTTTACTTAAGTACTTTATACCACAAAGGCCTAATTGGTGAGGCGGCAGAGATGGTTGTCCTTCTAGAAGGTTCTCCCATCTCCACAGAGGAACTCTGGAGCTCTGTCAGAGTGTCCATTGGGTTCTTGGTCATCACCCTAACCAAGGCCCTCTCCACCGATTGCTTAGTTTGGCCGGGCGGACAGCTCTAGGAAGAGACTTGGTGGTTCCAAACTTCTTCCATTTAAGAATGGTAGAGGCCACCATGTTCTTGGCGACCTTCAATGCTGCACACATTCTTTGGTACCCTTTCCCCAGATGTGTGCCTAGACACAATTCTGTCTTGGAGCTCTATGGAAAATTCCTTCGGCCTCATGGCTTGGTTTTTGCTCTGACATACATTGTCAACTGTGGGACCTTATATAGACCGGTGTCTGCCTTTCCAACTCATGTCAGATCAATTGAATTTACCACAGAAGGACTCCAATCAAGTTATAGAAACATCTCAAGGACAATCAATGGAAACAGGATGCACCTGAGCTCCTTTGTGTGTCTCAAAGCAAAGGGTCTGAAAACGTACAGTACCAGTCAAAAGCTTGGACACACCGACTTATTCCAGGGTTTTTCTTTATTTGTATTATTTTCTATATTGTAGAATAATAGTAAAGACATCAAAACGATGTAATAACACATATGGAATCATATAGTAACCAAAAAAGTGTTGAACAAATATTTTATATTTGAGATTCTTCAGAGTAGTCACCCTTTGCCTTGATGACAGCTTTACACACTTTTGGTACTCTTTCAACCAGCTTCATGAGGTAATCACCTGGAATCCATTTCAATTAACTTCTTATGGCTGAAGGGGCAGTATTGAGTAGCTTGGATGAAAGCTGCCCATTGTAAACGGCCAGCTCCTCAGTCTCAGTTGCTAATATATGCATATTATTATTAGTATTGGATAGAAAACACTCTAAAGTTTCTAAAACTGTTTGAATTAAGTTTGTGAGATTAACAGAACTAATATGGCAGGCAAAAACCTGAGAAGTTCCACTTCCTGTTTGTATTTTTTCTGGGGGTGCCATATTTTCAACCAAGCTCTTATTGAAAATACAGAGAGATATTGATGGGTTTTCACTTCCTACGGCTTCCACTAGATGTCAACAGTCAATAGAACTAAGTCTGATGACTCAAATGTGAAGGGGGGTCGAAGGAGACAGAATTTAGTATGAGGTGCCATGAGGTGACCATGTATTCAACACGCGCGTTCACGTGAGAGGCAGCTCCGTTCCATCTCTCAATTGAAGTCGATTTAATTCTCCGGTTGGAACGTTATTCAAGATGTATGTTAACAACATTCTAAAGATTGATTCAGTACATCGTTTGACATGTTTCTACTGACTGTAACGGAACGTTTGGACATTTCGTCACGTTATAGTGGTCGCGCTTTGAGACTTTGGTTAGGGTATTTGGTAAACAATTCAAAAGTAGCTAATTTGACATAAATAACGGACATGAACGAACAAATCAAGCATTTATTGTGGACCTGGGATTCCTAGGACTGCATTCTGATGAATTCATCAAAGGTAAGGAAACATTTATCATGTATTTTCTGGTTTCTGTTGAGTCCAACATGGTGGCTAATTTGGCTAATCATCTGAGCACCGTCTCAGATTATTGCATGGTTTATATTTCCGTAAAGTGTTTTTGAAATCTGACACAGCAGTTGCATTAAGGAGAGGTATATCTATAATTCTATGTGTATTACTTGTATTATCATTTATATTTATGTTGAGTATTTCTGTTGAAACGATGTGGATATGCAAATTCACTTGATGTTTTTGCAACTAGTGAATCTAACGCCTCAATGTAAACTCAGATTTTTTGATATAAATATGAATTTAATCAATCAAAACATGCATGTATTGTGTAACATGAAGTCCTATGAGTGTCATCTGATGAAAATAATCGAAGGTTAGTGATTAATTTTATCTCTATTCTGGTTTTTGTGAAGCTATCTTTAGCTGGAAAAAATGGCTGTGGTTATTGTGGTTTTGTGGTGACCTAACATAATCATTTGTAGTGCTTTCGCTGAAAAGCCTATTTGAAATCGGACACTTTGGTGGGATTAACAACAAGATTACCTTTAAAATGATATAAGACACATGAATGTCTGAGGAATTTTAATTATGAGATTTCTGTTTTTTGAATTTGGCACCCTGCACTTCGACTGGCTGTTGTCATATCGATCCCGTTAACGGGACTGCAGCCATAAGAAGTCAGGTGTGCCTTGTTAAAAGTTTATTTGTGGAATTTATTTCCTTCTTAATGCGTTTGAGCCAATCAGTTGTGTTGTGACAAGTTAGGGTTGGTATACACAAGATTTGGTAAAAGACCAAGCCCATATTACGACAAGAACAGTTCAAATAAGCAAATAGAAATGACAGTCCATCCTTACTTTAAGACATGAAAGTCAGTCAATACGGAACATGTCAAGAACTTTGAACGTTTCTTCAAGTTTACTCGCAATAACCATCAAGCGATATGATGAATCTGGCTCTCATTAGGTTCATCCCACAGGAAAGGAAGACCCAGAGTTACCTCTGCTGTATAGGATAAGTTCATTAGAGTTAACTGCACCTCAGATTAGAGCCCAAATAAATGCTTCAAGTAACAGACACATCTCAACATCAACTGTTCAGAGGAGACTGTGTGAATCAGGCCTTCATGGTCGAATTGCTGCAAAGAAACCCCTACGAAAGGACACCAATAATAAGAAGAGACTTGCTTAGGCCAAGAAACATGAGCAATGGACATTAGAACGGTGGAAATATGTCCTTTGGTCTGTAGAGTCCAAAATTGAGATTTTTGGTTCCAACCGCCGTGTCTTTGTGAGACGCAGAGTAGGTGAACGGATTATCTCCGCATGTGTGGTTCCAACAGTGAAGAATTGAGCAGGGGGTGTGATGGTGTGTGGGGGGGGGGCTTTGCTGGTGACACTCTCAGTGATTTACTTAGAATTCAAGGCACATTTAACCAGCATGGTTACCACAGTATTCTGCAGCGGCACATCATCCCATCTGGTTTGCGCTTAGTGGGATGACTTTTGACTGGTACTGTCTTTGTTGTCCTTAATACCTTGACTTAATACCTTGACATTGATTGTGTTGTCCTTAAGCCACTTTCACACAACTTTGGAGGTATGCTTGGGGTCATTGTCCATTTGGAAGACCCATTTGCGACTAAGCTTTAACTTCCTGACTGATGTCTTGAGATATTGCTTCAATATATCCACATAATTTTCCTCCTCATGATGCCATCTATTTTGTGAAGTGCACCAGTCCCTCCTGCAGCAAGGCACCTCCACAACATGATGCTGCCACCCCTGTGCTTCCCGGTTGGGATGGTGTTCTTCAGCTTACAACCCTCCCCTTTTTCCTCCAAACATAACGATGGTCATTATGGCCAAACAGTCCTATTTTTGTTTCATCAGACCAGAAGACATTTCTCCAAAAAGTACGATCTTCGTCCCCATGGGCAGTTGCAAACCATAGTCCGGCTTTTTTATGGCGGTTTTCGAGCAGTAGCTTCTTCCTTGCTGAGCAGACTATCAGGTTATGTTGATGTAGGACTCGTTTTACTGTGGATATAGATACTATTGTACCTGTTTCCTCCAGGATCTTCACAAGGTCCTTTGCTGTTGTTCTGGGATTGATTTGCACATTTCGCACCAAAATACGTTCATCTCTAGGAGACAGAACCCATCTCCTTCCTGAGCAGTATGACGGCTGCGTGGACCCATGGTGTTTATACATGCGTACTATTGTTTGTACAGATGAACGTGGTACCTTCAGGCGTTTGGATATTCCTCCCAAGGATGAACCAGACATGTGGAGGTGTACACTTTTTTTTCTGGGGTCTTGGTTAATTTCTTTAAATTTTCCAATGATGTCAAGCAAAGAGGCACTGCGTTTGAAGGTAGGCCTTGAAATACATCTACAGGTACATCTCCAATTGACTCAAATGAAGTCAATTAGTCTATCAGAAGCTTCTAAATCCATGACATCATTTTCTGGAGATTTCCAAGCTGTTTAAAGGCACAGTCAACTTAGTGTATGTAAACTTCTGACACACTGGAATTGTGATACAGTGAATTATAAGTGAAATAATCTGTCTGTAAACTATTGTTGGAAAAATTACTTGTGTCAAGCAGAAAGCAGAGTGGTTGAAAAATGAGTTTTAATGACTCCAACCTAAGTGTATGTAAACTTCCGACTTCAACTGTATGTAGTCTGCTTAAAACCGTCCTAAAACTGAGCACTTTTCATTGCTTTATATGAAATTAACATTAAAAAAGCAGGGTTTCAGAAAAGCTGATGCAAATCCAGCATTTTGGGCTTAAAAATCACAAAAAAAATTGCGAAATCCTGGAGGGACAGATTATTCTACAATGTAGAAAATAGTCATAATAATTTATTAGACCCTGGAATGAGTAGGTGTGTCCAAACTTTTGACTGGTACTGTATTTACATTTTTTACTGCAACCTCCAACCCCAGGAGGATTCAGGAGCCCGCTCTCAATGAGTGAAGACAGCCTGCTGCTAATCATCAGATGGGGCGAGGAGAGGAGGTAGGGGGGACACGTGGGTAACTGGGGGGCGCTGCTCCAACTCAATCATCAAGTTTGCAGACGACACAGTAGTAGTAGGCTTGATTACCAACAACGACGAGACAGCCTACAGGGAGGAGGTGAGGGCTCTGGGAGTGTGGTGCCAGAAAAATTACCTCACACTCAACGTCAACAAAACAAAGGAGATGATTGTGGACTTCAGGAAAGAGCAGAGGGAGCACCCCCCCTATCCACATCGACGGGACAGCAGTGGAGAAGGTGGAAAGTTAAGTTTCTCTGCGTACACATCACTGACAAGCTGAGATGGTCCAACCACAGAGACGGTGTCGTGATGAAAGCAACAGCGCCTCTTCAACCTCAGTGGGCTGAAGACAATTGGCTTGTCACCTAAAACCCTCATAAACTTACAGATGCACAATTGAGAGCATCCTGTCGGGCTGTATCACCGCCTGGCACGGCAACTGCACTGCCCACAACCGCAGGGCTCTCTAGAGGGTGGTGAGGTCTGCACAACGCATCACCGGGGGCAAACTACCTGCCCTCCAGGACACCTACACCACCCGATGTCACAGGAAGGCCAAAAAGATTATAAAGGACAACAACCACCTGAGCCACTGACTCTTCACCCCGCTATCATCCAGAAGGCAAGGTCAGTACAGGTGCATCATAGCTGGGACCGAGAGACTGAAAAACAGCTTCTATCTCAAGGCCATCAGACTGCTAAACAGCCATCACTAGCAGAGAGAGGCTGCTGCCTATTTACACAGACTTGAAATCATTGGCCAGTTTAATAAACGGAACACAAGTCACTTTAATAATGTTTGCATATCTTGCATCTCATATATATATATACTGTATTCTATACTATTCTACTGCATCTTAGTCTACGCCCCTCTGACATTGCTTGTCCATGTATTTATATATTCTTAATTCCAGTCCTTTACTTAGATTTGTGTGTATTGGCAATATGTTGTGAAATTGTTAGATTTTGCTGCACTGTCGGATC
Organism: Salvelinus namaycush; assembly: GCF_016432855.1. Taxonomy (NCBI): domain Eukaryota; kingdom Metazoa; phylum Chordata; class Actinopteri; order Salmoniformes; family Salmonidae; genus Salvelinus; species Salvelinus namaycush. The sequence continues at coordinate 11,978,858 of NC_052323.1, read as the reverse complement.
TAGAAGCACAAGCATTTCGCTACACCCGCAATAACATCTGCTAAACACGTGTATGTGACCAATAAAATTTGATTTGATTTGAGATAGAAGCAGGCCATTGGCTACCTTCATCACGAGGGGTAGTATGTACGGGAGTTCTGATTGGTTTCAAGTTGAGCAGTTCCTCAAATTTGCCTGAGCAGTGTTGAAATATACCTTCTCTGAGAAATGGTGCAAGAATTGAAAGTGGCAACAAATGTTATAGTCCTTATAAGAATGTTTTACTGTCATATACAAAAAATCTGCTCTTCCCTCGACATGGATTGGCCACGTTTTCAGGCTTCGACCCACCACCAATATCATCCTATCAACCAGCTAGTAGCTTGGGTGACAGCATCCTTCTCTCCGCTCCTTCCTTCCTCACTCCTCTCCTCCCTCCTCTGTCTGATCTCCCAGTACAAAAGACAGGAGGAATGAGAGAGGGAGGATCTGAGCCCAGCTAATCAAACACAACAGACGGGTTGGAGGAGGGAGAGAGAAGGGGAGAGAGGGGGGAGAGAGAGACCAAAATGATATGTACATGAGATAGACAGGGGGAGGTAGAAAGAGGGATGAATAGAAATAATGGCGTGCATAGTCTGAGAAAGAGAATAATATATACAGTACAGTGCATTAGATAACGAGGAAGACAGAAAGAGAGAGAAAGAGATGAGGGGGAGCAAGAGAAACAGAGGTGAGGGGGAGCTAGAGAGAGAGATGAAGGGGAGCTAGAGACAGAGGTGAGGGGGAGCTAGAGAGAGAGATGAAGGGGAGCAAGAGAGACAGAGGTGAGGGGGAGCTAGAGAGAGAGATGAAGGGGAGCTAGAGAGACAGAGGTGAGGGGGAGCTAGAGAGAGAGATAAAGGGGAGCAAGAGAGACAGAGGTGAGGGGGAGCTAGAGAGAGAGAGAGATGAAGGGGAGCTAGAGAGACAGAGGTGAGGGGGAGCTAGAGAGAGAGATGAAGGGGAGCTAGAGAGAGAGATGAAGGGGAGCAAGAGAGACAGAGGTGAGGGGGAGCTAGAGAGACATAGGTGAGGGGGAGCAAGAGAGACAGAGGTGAGGGGGAGCTAGAGAGACAGAGGTGAGGGGGAGCTAGAGAGACAGAGGTGCGGGGGAGCTAGAGAGAGAGATGAAGGGGAGCAAGAGAGACAGAGGTGAGGGGGAGCTAGAGAGAGAGATGCAGGGGAGCAAGAGAGACAGAGGTGAGGGGGAGCTAGAGAGACAGAGGTGAGGGGGAGCTAGAGAGACAGAGGTGAGGGGGAACTAGAGAGAGAGATGAAGGGGAGCAAGAGAGACAGAGGTGAGGGGGAGCTAGAGAGACAGAGGTGAGGGGGAGCTAGAGAGAGAGATGAAGGGGAGCTAGAGAGACAGAGGTGAGGGGGAGCTAGAGAGACAGAGATGAGGGGGAGCAAGAGAGACAGAGGTGAGGGGGAGCTAGAGAGACAGAGGTGAGGGGGAGCTAGAGAGACAGAGGTGAGGGGGAGCAAGAGAGACAGAGGTGAGGGGGAGCTAGAGAGACAGAGGTGAGGGGGAGCAAGAGAGAGAGATGAAGGGGAGCTAGAGAGAGAGATGAAGGGGAGCTAGAGAGAGAGATGCAGGGGAGCAAGAGAGACAGAGGTGAGGGGGAGCTAGAGAGACAGAGGTGAGGGGGAGCTAGAGAGACAGAGGTGAGGGGGAGCTAGAGAGAGAGATGAAGGGGAGCTAGAGGGACAGAGGTGAGGGGGAGCTAGAGAGAGAGATGAAGGGGAGCTAGAGAGACAGAGGTGAGGGGGAGCTAGAGAGAGAGATGCAGGGGAGCTAGAGAGACAGAGGTGAGGGGGAACTAGAGAGAGAGATGAAGGGGAGCAAGAGAGACAGAGGTGAGGGGGAGCTAGAGAGACAGAGGTGAGGGGGAGCTAGAGAGAGAGATGCAGGGGAGCAAGAGAGACAGAGGTGAGGGGGAGCTAGAGAGACAGAGGTGAGGGGGAGCTAGAGAGAGAGATGAAGGGGAGCAAGAGAGACAGAGGTGAGGGGGAGCTAGAGAGAGAGATGAAGGGGAGCTAGAGAGACAGAGGTGAGGGGGAGCTAGAGAGAGAGATGAAGGGGAGCAAGAGAGACAGAGGTGAGGGGGAGCTAGAGAGAGAGATGCAGGGGAGCAAGAGAGACAGAGGTGAGGGGGAGCTAGAGAGACAGAGGTGAGGGGGAGCTAGAGAGACAGAGGTGAGGGGGAACTAGAGAGAGAGATGAAGGGGAGCAAGAGAGACAGAGGTGAGGGGGAGCTAGAGAGACAGAGGTGAGGGGGAGCTAGAGAGAGAGATGAAGGGGAGCTAGAGAGACAGAGGTGAAGGGGAGCTAGAGAGAGAGATGCAGGGGAGCAAGAGAGACAGAGGTGAGGGGGAGCTAGAGAGACAAAGGTGAGGGGGAGCTAGAGAGACAGAGGTGAGGGGGAGCTAGAGAGACAGAGGTGAGGGGGAGCTAGAGAGAGAGATGAAGGGGAGCTAGAGGGACAGAGGTGAGGGGGAGCTAGAGAGAGAGATGAAGGGGAGCAAGAGAGACAGAGGTGAGGGGGAGCTAGAGAGAGAGATGAAGGGGAGCTAGAGAGAGAGAGGTGAGGGGGAGCTAGAGAGAGAGATGAAGGGGAGCTAGAGAGAGAGATGAAGGGGAGCTAGAGAGAGAGATGCAGGGGAGCAAGAGAGACAGAGGTGAGGGGGAGCTAGAGAGACAGAGGTGAGGGGGAGCTAGAGAGACAGAGGTGAGGGGGAGCTAGAGAGAGATGAAGGGGAGCAAGAGAGACAGAGGTGAGGGGGAGCTAGAGAGAGAGATGAAGGGGAGCTAGAGAGAGAGATGAAGGGGAGCAAGAGATACAGAGGTGAGGGGGAGCTAGAGAGAGAGATGAAGGGGAGCTAGAGAGAGAGATGAAGGGGAGCAAGAGATACAGAGGTGAGGGGGAGTAAGAGAGACAGAGGTGAGGGGGAGCTAGAGAGAGAGATGAAGGGGAGCTAGAGAGACAGAGGTGAGGGGGAGCTAGAGAGAGAGATGCAGGGGAGCAAGAGAGACAGAGGTGAGGGGGAGCTAGAGAGACAGAGGTGAGGGGGAGCTAGAGAGACAGAGGTGAGGGGGAACTAGAGAGAGAGATGAAGGGAAGCAAGAGAGACAGAGGTGGGGGGGAGCTAGAGAGACAGAGGTGAGGGGGAGCTAGAGAGAGAGATGAAGGGGAGCTAGAGAGACAGAGGTGAGGGGGAGCTAGAGAGACAGAGGTGAGGGGGAGCAAGAGAGACAGAGGTGAGGGGGAGCTAGAGAGACAGAGGTGAGGGGGAGCTAGAGAGACAGAGGTGAGGGGGAGCAAGAGAGACAGAGGTGAGGGGGAGCTAGAGAGACAGAGGTGAGGGGGAGCAAGAGAGAGAGATGAAGGGGAGCCAGAGAGAGAGATGAAGGGGAGCTAGAGAGAGAGATGCAGGGGAGCAAGAGAGACAGAGGCGAGGGGGAGCTAGAGAGACAAAGGTGAGGGGGAGCTAGAGAGACAGAGGTGAGGGGGAGCTATAGAGACAGAGGTGAGGGGGAGCTAGAGAGAGAGATGAAGGGGAGCTAGAGGGACAGAGGTGAGGGGGAGCTAGAGAGAGAGATGAAGGGGAGCAAGAGAGACAGAGGTGAGGGGGAGCTAGAGAGACAGAGGTGAGGGGGAGTAAGAGAGAGAGATGAAGGGGAGCAAGAGAGACAGAGGTGAGGGGGAGCTAGAGAGACAGAGGTGAGGGGGAGCTAGAGAGAGAGATGAAGGGGAGCAAGAGAGACAGAGGTGAGGGGGAGCTAGAGAGAGAGATGAAGGGGAGCTAGAGAGACAGAGGTGAGGGGGAGCTAGAGAGAGAGATGAAGGGGAGCTAGAGAGAGAGAGGTGAGGGGGAGCTAGAGAGAGAGATGAAGGGGAGCTAGAGAGAGAGATGAAGGGGAGCTAGAGAGAGAGATGCAGGGGAGCAAGAGAGACAGAGGTGAGGGGGAGCTAGAGAGACAGAGGTGAGGGGGAGCTAGAGAGACAGAGGTGAGGGGGAGCTAGAGAGAGAGATGAAGGGGAGCAAGAGAGACAGAGGTGAGGGGGAGCTAGAGAGAGAGATGAAGGGGAGCTAGAGAGAGAGATGAAGGGGAGCAAGAGAGACAGAGGTGAGGGGGAGCTAGAGAGAGAGATGAAGGGGAGCTAGAGAGAGAGATGAAGGGGAGCAAGAGATACAGAGGTGAGGGGGAGCTAGAGAGACAGAGGTGAGGGGGAGTAAGAGAGACAGAGGTGAGGGGGAGCAAGAGAGACAGAGGTGAGGGGGAGCTAAAGAGAGAGATGAAGGGGAGCTAGAGAGACAAAGGTGAGGGGGAGCTAGAGAGAGAGATGAAGGGGAGCTAGAGAGAGAGAGGTGAGGGGGAGCTAGAGAGAGAGATGAAGGGGAGCTAGAGAGAGAGATGAAGGGGAGCTAGAGAGAGAGATGCAGGGGAGCAAGAGAGACAGAGGTGAGGGGGAGCTAGAGAGACAGAGGTGAGGGGGAGCTAGAGAGACAGAGGTGAGGGGGAGCTAGAGAGACAGAGGTGAGGGGGAGCAAGAGAGACAGAGGTGAGGGGGAGCTAAAGAGAGAGATGAAGGGGAGCTAGAGAGACAGGTGAGGGGGAGCTAGAGAGACAGAGGTGAGGGGGAGTAAGAGAGACAGAGGTGAGGGGGAGCTAGAGAGACAGAGGTGCGGGGGAGCTAGAGAGAGAGATGAAGGGGAGCAAGAGAGACAGAGGTGAGGGGGAGCTAGAGAGAGAGATGCAGGGGAGCAAGAGAGACAGAGGTGAGGGGGAGCTAGAGAGACAGAGGTGAGGGGGAGCTAGAGAGACAGAGGTGAGGGGGAGCTAGAGAGAGAGATGAAGGGGAGCAAGAGAGACAGAGGTGAGGGGGAGCTAGAGAGAGAGATGCAGGGGAGCAAGAGAGACAGAGATGAAGGGGAGCTAGAGAGACAGAGGTGAGGGGGAGCTAGAGAGACAGAGGTGAGGGGGAGCAAGAGAGACAGAGGTGAGGGGGAGCTAGAGAGACAGAGGTGGGGGGAGCTAGAGAGACAGAGGTGAGGGGGAGCAAGAGAGACAGAGGTGAGGGGGAGCTAGAGAGACAGAGGTGAGGGGGAGCAAGAGAGAGAGATGAAGGGGAGCTAGAGAGAGAGATGCAGGGGAGCAAGAGATACAGAGGTGAGGGGGAGCTAGAGAGACAGAGGTGAGGGGGAGTAAGAGAGACAGAGGTGAGGGGGAGCAAGAGAGACAGAGGTGAGGGGGAGCTAAAGAGAGAGATGAAGGGGAGCTAGAGAGACAGAGGTGAGGGGGAGCTAGAGAGAGAGATGAAGGGGAGCTAGAGAGAGAGAGGTGAGGGGGAGCTAGAGAGAGAGATGAAGGGGAGCTAGAGAGAGAGATGAAGGGGAGCTAGAGAGAGAGATGCAGGGGAGCAAGAGAGACAGAGGTGAGGGGGAGCTAGAGAGACAGAGGTGAGGGGGAGCTAGAGAGAGAGATGAAGGGGAGCAAGAGAGACAGAGGTGAGGGGGAGCTAGAGAGAGAGATGAAGGGGAGCTAGAGAGAGAGATGAAGGGGAGCAAGAGATACAGAGGTGAGGGGGAGCTAAAGAGAGAGATGAAGGGGAGCTAGAGAGACAGAGGTGAGGGGGAGCTAGAGAGACAGAGGTGCGGGGGAGCTAGAGAGAGAGATGCAGGGGAGCAAGAGAGACAGAGGTGAGGGGGAGCAAGAGAGACAGAGGTGAGGGGGAGCTAGAGAGACAGAGGTGAGGGGGAACTAGAGAGAGAGATGAAGGGGAGCAAGAGAGACAGAGGTGAGGGGGAGCTAGAGAGACAGAGGTGAGGGGGAGCTAGAGAGAGAGATGAAGGGGAGCTAGAGAGACAGAGGTGAGGGGGAGCTAGAGAGACAGAGGTGAGGGGGAGCAAGAGAGACAGAGGTGAGGGGGAGCTAGAGAGACAGAGGTGAGGGGGAGCTAGAGAGACAGAGGTGAGCGGGAGCTAGAGAGACAGAGGTGAGGGGGAGCAAGAGAGACAGAGGTGAGGGGGAGCTAGAGAGACAAAGGTGAGGGGGAGCAAGAGAGAGATGAAGGGGAGCCAGAGAGAGAGATGAAGGGGAGCTAGAGAGAGAGATGCAGGGGAGCAAGAGAGACAGAGGCGAGGGGGAGCTAGAGAGACAAAGGTGAGGGGGAGCTAGAGAGACAGAGGTGAGGGGGAGCTAGAGAGACAGAGGTGAGGGGGAGCTAGAGAGAGAGATGAAGGGGAGCAAAAGAGAGACAGAGGTGAGGGGGAGCTAGAGAGAGAGATGAAGGGGAGCTAGAGAGAGAGATGAAGGGGAGCAAGAGATACAGAGGTGAGGGGAGCTAGAGAGACAGAGGTGAGGGGGAGTAAGAGAGACAGAGGTGAGGGGGAGCAAGAGAGACAGAGGTGAGGGGGAGCTAAAGAGAGAGATGAAGGGGAGCTAGAGAGACAGAGGTGAGGGGGAGCTAGAGAGAGAGATGAAGGGGAGCTAGAGAGAGAGAGGTGAGGGGGAGCTAGAGAGAGAGATGAAGGGGAGCTAGAGAGAGAGATGAAGGGGAGCTAGAGAGAGAGATGCAGGGAGCAAGAGAGACAGAGGTGAGGGGAGCTAGAGAGACAGAGGTGAGGGGGAGCTAGAGAGAGAGATGAAGGGGAGCAAGAGAGACAGAGGTGAGGGGAGCTAGAGAGAGAGATGAAGGGGAGCTAGAGAGAGAGAGTGAAGGGGAGCAAGAGATACAGAGGTGAGGGGGAGCTAAAGAGAGATGGGGAGCTAGAGAGACAGAGGTGAGGGGGAGCTAGAGAGACAGAGGTGCGGGGAGCTAGAGAGAGAGATGCAGGGGAGCAAGAGAGACAGAGGTGAGGGGGAGCAAGAGAACAGAGGTGAGGGGGAGCTAGAGAGACAGAGGTGAGGGGGAACTAGAGAGAGAGATGAAGGGGAGCAAGAGAGACAGAGGTGAGGGGGAGCTAGAGAGACAGAGGTGAGGGGGAGCTAGAGAGAGAGATGAAGGGGAGCTAGAGAGACAGAGGTGAGGGGGAGTTAGAGAGACAGAGGTGAGGGGGAGCAAGAGAGACAGAGGTGGGACATCACCCCATCTCCCGTCCCACTGCCCCCCTCCTGATCCTCCTCCCTTTTCTCCCTCCACCCTCCCCCTCTTCATTCCCTCTCCTGATTCCTCTCCTCTCCCTTCCTCCCCCTTCCGTTCCTCTAGTCTTCGCTTCCCCCCCCTCGTGCGCCCCCCACCCCTTCACTGTTTTTTCTCTCCCTTCCCCCTCATTTTATACTTCCCGCCAAGCACTCACCTAAGCTCTCTTAAAGTATAGGACAGAACCAATCCACTCTACAACTATAGGACTAGACCCTATCCTCTGTACACTATAGGATAGAGAATCTATCCCTCTCACTCTAACAGAATACATCCACTCTGCACTGTAGGAACTAGAAACTATCTTTGCTACACTGTAGACTAGAACCTATCCTCTTACCACATAGGACTAGAACGCATCCATCGCTTACCACTAAGGGCTAGAACCATATCCTCTCTACTAACAATATTACGTAGAACCTATCCTCCCTACACTTATTGGACTAGAACCTATCCAATCTACACCCTATAGGACGTAAACTGATTCCACCTCTACACTATAGGACTAGAACCTCCTATCCTCTCTACACTATATGACCTCGTGTACATATCCTCTCTACACTATAGGGCTAGAACCTATCCTCGTCTCACACTATCGGCACTAGAACCTTACTCCTCACCTCCTTTACACTATAGGACTAGAACCCATATCCTCCTCTACATTATCGGACTAGAACCTATCCACTCTATACATGCGACTAGAAACCTACCTCTCTCATCACATAGAGACGCTAGAACCTATCCACTCTATACTGTTACGACTATAACCTATCCCTCTACACCATATGGCTTAGAACCTATCCTCTCTACACTATGGAATAGAAACCTCTCCACTCTACAACTATAAGGACTAGAACCTCTTTACACTATAGAACTAGAACACCCTCTCTACAATATAGGAGTAGAACCTCTTTACACTATAGAACTAGAACTTATCATCTCTACACTATAGGACTAGAACCTATCCTCTCTAAAAATATAGAACTAGACACTATCCTCTCATACACTATAGTGACCTAGAACCTACCTTACACTAAAACTAGAACTTATCCTCTTACACGATGGAATAGAACCTGTCCTCCTCTACACTATAGGACTAGAAGCCTATTCTCTCTAAACTATAGGACTAGGAACCATATCCACCTACACATAAGGACTAGAACAGATCCTCTCTACACATGCTTATAGCATTCATATACAAGATTACACTATAGGACTAGAACCTCTTTACCTATAGAACTAGAACTTATCGCTCTCTACACTATAGGAACTGGTACCCTACCTCATCTACGCATAGGACTAGAAAACTATCCCTCTTACAACTATAGGACTAGAACCTTCCTCTCTACACTATAGGCTAGAACTATCCGCTCTACACTATAGGACTGAGAACTATCCACTCTACATATAGGACTGAGAACCTATCCCTCTTACACTATAAGGACTAGAACCTAAGCTCTCTTAAGTATAGGACTAGAACCAATCCACTCTTACACTATAGGACTAGAACCTATCCGCTGTACACTATGGATAGAATCTATCCACTCTCACTATAGACTAGAATCTACCACTCTGCCTGTAGAAACTAGAAACATCTTTTCTACACTGTAGGACTAGAACTATCCTCTCTACACAATAGGACTAGACGCAGTCCATCCTACCATAGGCTCTGAACCCTATCCTCTTAACAATATTACTAGACAACTTCTCCCTACACTATTGATCTAGAACCATCCACTCTACACTATAGGACTAGAACCTATCCACTCTACATCTAGGACTGAGAACTTATCCTCTCTACCTATAGACTGGTACCTAATCCTCCTACTACTATAGGTGCTAGAAACCTATCACTCTCTGACACTATCGGACTAGAACATATCCTCTCTACACTATAGGACTAGAACCTATCCTCTCTTACATTATCGGATAGGAACCTATCCACTCATAATATAGGACTAAGAACCTACCTCCTCTACACTATAGGAATAAACCTATCCACTCTATACTGTAGGACCTAAACCTATCCTCTCTACAAACCATATGGCTAGAACCTATCTCTCTTACAACTATCGGTACTGAACCTATCCACTCTACACTATAGGACTAGAACCTCTTTACACTATAGAACTAGAACACCCTCTCTACAATATAGGAGTAGAACCTCTTTACACTATAGAACTAGAACTTATCCTCTCTACACTATAGTACTAGAACCTATCCTCTCTACACTATCGGACTAGAACTTATCCATCTCTACACCTAGGAGGAGAACTATAAACTTACACATAGGACTAGAACTTATCCTCTCTACACTATAGGACTGGTACCTATCCTCTCTACACTATAGGGCTAGAACCTATCCTCTCTACACTATCGGACTAGAACCTATCCTCTCTACACTATAGGACTAGAACCTATCCTCTCTACATTATCGGACTAGAACCTATCCACTCTATACTATAGGACTAGAACCTACACTCTCTACACTATAGGACTAGAACCTATCCACTCTACACTGTAGGACTATAACCCATCCTCTCTACACTATATGGCTAGAACCTATCCTCTCTACACATCGGACTAGTAGAACCTATCCACTCTACACTATAGGACTAGAACTCTTTACACTATAGAAACTAGAACTTATCATCTCTACACTTATAGGACTAGAACCCTATCCTCTCAAAAATATAGAACTAGAACCTATCACCTCTACACTAGAGGACTAGGAACCTATCCTGCTCACTATAGGGCTAGAACCTATCCTCTCTACACTATCGACTAAACTATCCACTCTCACTATAGGCACTAGAACCTCTTTACACTATAGAACTAGAACACCCTCTCTACAATATAGGAGTAGAACCTCTTTACACTATAGAACTAGAACTTATCCTCTCTACACTATAGTACTAGAACCTATCCTCTCTACACTATCGAACTAGAACTTATCCTCTCTACACTGTAGGAGTAGAACCTATCCACTCTACACTATATGACTAGAACCTATCCTCTCTACACTATAGGACTAGAACCTATCCTCTCTACACAATAGGACTAGAACCTATCCTCTCTAAAACTATAGGACTGGAATCTATCCTCTCTACACAACATTACTAGAACCTATCCTCTCGACACAATATTACTAGGACCTATCCTCTCTACACTATAGGACTAGAACCTATCCTCTCTACACAATAGGACTAGAACATATCCTCTCTAAAACAATAGGACGAGAACCTATCCTCTCTAAAACTATAGGACTAGAACATATCCTCTCTACACAACATTACTAGAACCTATCCTCTCTACACAAAAGGACTAGAACCTATCCACTCTACACTATAGGACTAGAACCTATCCACTCTACACTATAGGACTAGAACCTATCCACTCTACACTATAGGAACGTAGTAACCTATCCTCTGCTACACTATAAGGACTATTAACCTAAGCTCTCTTAAACTATAGGACTGAACCAATTCCTACCTACACTATAGGACTACACCTATCCTCTGTACACTATAAGGAACTAGAATCTATCCACTCTGCACTATAAATAGTAACCTATCCTTTCTACACTGTAGGACTTAGAACGCACCCACTCTTACACATAGGGCTAGAACCTATCCTCTCTACACAATATTACTAGAACCATCCTCCCTACAACTATTGGACTAGAACCCTATCTCTAGACTATAGGACTAGAACCTATCCACTTACAACTATCGTACTAGAAACCTATCCCTATACACTATAGGACGAGAACGTATCCTTCTACACTACTAGGACTGGTACCGTATCCTCTCTACAAAATAGGACTAGAACCTATTCCTCTCTACACTAAGGACTAGAAACCTTTCCACTCTACACGATAGGACACTAAACATCTACTCTACACTATAGGGCTAGAACATCCTCTCTACTACATATCGGACTAGAACCTTATCCACTCTACACTATGGACTTAGAACCCCTTTCATACACTATAGAACTGAGAAAATCCTCTCGTAGAATATAGGACTAGAACCTTTTTACACATATAGAAAACTAGTAACTATCCTCTCTACCTATAGGACTAGAACCTTACCTCTCTACACTATATGGTACTAGAACTTATCCTCTCTACACTAATGGCGTAAGAAAACCTATCCTCTCATACACTATAGGGACTAGAACCTATCAACTCTACATATAGGACTGAGAACCTCTTACACTTATAGAACTAGAACTTATCGTCTCTACCACATAGGACTAGAACCTATCGCACTCTTACCTATAGACTAGAACGTATCCCCTCTACACAATAGGACGACAACACTATACTTTCTACACTGTCGGACGAGAACCTCTCCTCTCTACAAATAGGACAGACCTATCCACTCTACACTATAGTGAGCTATAACCTATCCTCTCGTACCTATCAGTACTTAGAACTTATCTCTCTCTACCTATTAGGACAGAACCTATCCTCTCTTACACTATAGGCTAGAAACCTATCCTCTCTACACTATCTGACTATTGCTAGAACCTATTCACTCTAACATATAGGACTAGAACCTCTTTACACTATAGAACTAGAACGTATCCTCTCTCACTATAGGACTAAGAACCTATCTTACACTATTAGACTAGAAACTTATCCTCACTTACTATAGGACTAGAACCTATCTTCCTCTACACTATAGGACAGAACTTATCTGCCTCTACACTATAGGAGTAGAACCTATCCACTCTACACTATAGGACTAGAACCTATCCTCTCTACACTATCGGACTAGAACCTATCCACTCTACACTATAGGACTAGAACCTCTTTACACTATCGGACTCGAACCTATCCACTCTACACTATAGGACTAGAACCTCTTTACACTATAGAACTAGAACTTATCATCTCTACACTATAGGACTAGAACCTATCCTCTCTAAAAATATAGAACTAGAACTTATCCTCTCTACACTATAGGACTAGAACCTCCTTACACTATAGAACTAGAACTTATCCTCTCTACACTATAGGACTAGAACCTGTCCTCTCTACACTATAGGACTAGAAGCTATTCTCTCTAAATCTATAGGACTAGAACCTCCTTACACTTTAGAACTAGAACTTATCCACTCTACACTATAGGGCTAGAACATATCCTCTCTACACATTATTACTAGTTCCTATACACTCTACACTATAGGACTAGAACCTCTTTTACCTATAGAACTAGAACTTACCTCTCTACACTATAAGACTGGTACCTATTCCTCTCTACGCTATATGACTAGAACCTAGCCTCTCGTACACTATAGGACTAGAAACCTATCCTCTATACACATAGGGGCTAGAAACCTATCCGCTCTACACTATAGGACTAGACCTATCCACTCTACACTAAAGGCCTAGAACCTATCCTTCTACACTATAAGGACTACGAACCTAGCTATCTTAAAGTATAGGACTAGGAACCTATCCACTCTACACTATAGGTGATTATCACACTATAGACTGAACCTATCCTCTTACACTAAGGATGTACCATATCTCTCTACATCATAGGACTAGAACCTATTTTTCCCCTCTCTACACTACTAGGGACTAGAACTATACCTATGGATGACCTCTCCTATCTACACTATAGGCTGAACCTATCCTCTCTACATTATAGGACTAGAACCTATCCACTCTATAACTATAAGGACGAGAACCTACACTCTCTACCTATAGACTAGAAAACTATCACTCTACACTGTAGGACTATAACCTATCCTCTCTACACTATATGGCTAGAACCTATCCTCTCTACACTATCGGACTAGAACCTATCCACTCTACACTATAGGACTAGAACCTCTTTACACTATAGAACTAGAACTTATCATCTCTACACTATAGGACTAGAACCTATCCTCTCTAAAAATATAGAACAGAACCTATCCACTCTACACATAGGACTAAGAACCTATCCTCTCTACACTATAGGGCTAGAACCTATCCTCTCTACACTATCGGACTAGAACCTATCCACTCTACACTATAGGACTAGAACCTCTTTACACTATAGAACTAGAACACCCTCTCTACAATATAGGATTAGAACCTCTTTACACTATAGAACTAGAACTTATCATCTCTACACTATAGGAGTAGAACCTATCCACTCTACACTATAGGACTAGAACTTATCCTCTCTACACTATAGGAGTAGAACCCTAGCACTCTCACTATAGGCTATGAACCTTCCTCTTACAATAGGACTAGAACCTATCATCTCTACACATAGGCTAGATAACCTATCCTCTCTAAACTATAGGACTGGATCTATCCTCTCTACACAACATTACTAGAACCTATACCTCTCGCACATATACTACTAGGACCTATCTTCCCTCTACACTATAGGACTAGACCTATCCTCTCTAACAAGTAGGACTAAACCCTATCCTCCTAAACAATAGGACGAGAAACATATTCCTCCTCTAAAATATATGGACTAGCAAATCCTCTCTACAAACATTCTAAGAACCTTCCTCTTACACAAAAGGACTAGAAACCTATCCACTCTACACTAGGACTAGAAACCATCCACTCTTACCTATACGGAGTAGAACCTACTCTCTACACTATGACTAGAACCTATCACTCTACATATAGGACTAGAACCTCTTTACACTATAGAACTAGAACTTCATCGTCTGCTACACATAGGACTAGAACCTATCCTTTCCTGACACTGTATGAACTAGAAAAAAGCCTAACCTCTCTACAAATAAGGACTATAGACCTATCCTCTCTACACTATAGGACTAGAACCTATCCTCTCTACATTATCGGACTAGAACCTATCCACTCTATACTATAGGACTAGAACCTACACTCTCTACACTATAGGACTAGAACCTATCCACTCTATACTGTAGGACTATAACCTATCCTCTCTACACCATATGGCTAGAACCTATCCTCTCTACACTATCGGACTAGAACCTATCCACTCTACACTATAGGACTAGAACCTCTTTACACTATAGAACTAGAACATATCTCTCTACACTATAGGACGTAGAACCTCTATCCTCATCAATAAAAATATAGACACTAGAACCTATCCACTCTACACATATAGGGACTAGACACCTATCCATACCTACACTATAGGACTAGAACCTATCCTCTCTACACTATAGGACTAGAATCTATCCACTCTGCACTATAGAACTAGAACCTATCCTTTCTACACTGTAGGACTAGAACGCACCCACTCTACACTATAGGGCTAGAACCTATCCTCTCTACACAATATTACTAGAACCTATCCTCCCTACACTATTGGACTAGAACCTATCCTCTCTAGACTATAGGACTAGAACCTATCCACTCTACACTACAGAACTAGAACCTATCCTCTCTACACTATAGGACTAGAACGTATCTCTCTACCTATAGACTGGTAACATCCTCGTCATACAAAATATGGACTAGAAAACTATCCTCTCTACACTATAGACTAGAACCTTTCACTCTACACTATAGGATTAACACCTATCCTCCTACACTATAGGGCTAGAACCTATCCTCTCTACACTATCGGGACTAGAACCTTCCACTCTACACATAGGACTAAACCCTTTAACACTATAGAAACTAGAACATCCTCTCTACCAACATATAGGACTAAACCTTTTAAATATGAACTAGAACTTATCCTCTCTCACATAGGACTAGAACCTATCTCTCTACACTATGGACTAGTACTTATCCTCTCTACCACTAATAGGAGTAGAACCTATCCTCTCTACTATAGACTAGAACCTAATCACTCTACACTATAGGAACTAGAACTCTCTTACACTATAGAACTGAACTTATACGTCGTACACATGAGGACTAGAACCTATCCTTTCTACACTGTAGGACAGAACCCTAATCTCTCTACCAAAATAGAACTAGAACCTATCCTTCTACACTATCGGGACTAGAACTATCCTCCTCTACATTATCGGACTAGAACCTATCTACTCTATACTATAGGACTAGGAACTATACCTCTTCGACACTATAGGACAGGAACCTTCCTCTCTACACAATAGGGACTAAACCTATCCTGCTCTAAAAACATAGACTAGAACCTATCCTCTCTAAAACTATAAGACTCGGAGAACAATCCTCTCTACCCACAACATACTAGAACCATACCTCTCTACACAATAAGGACTAGAACCTATCCACTCTACACATAACTGGACATAGAACCTTATCCACTCTACACTATAGGATAGAACCTATCCCTCTACACTATAGACTATAACCTTCCCTCTTACACTAAAGACTAGAACCTAAGCTCTGTACACTATAGACTAGGATCTATCCACTCTACACTATAGGACTAGAATCATCAACTCTGCCACATAGAACTAGAACTATCATGTCTACACTGTAGGACAGAACGCACCCACTCTACACTATAGGGTCTAGAACCTATCCTCTTCTACATCAATATTACTCGAACCGTATCCTCCCATAACTATGGACTAAACCTATCCTCTCTAGACTATAGGACTTAGAACCTATCCACTCTACAACTATCGGACTAGAAACCTATCCTCTCCTACACTATAGGACTAGAACGTATCCTCTCTACACTAAGGACTGGTACCTATCCTCTCTACAAATAGGAACTAGACCTATCCTCTCTACACTATAGGACTAGAACCTTTCCACTCTAAACACTTAGATTAGAACCTATCCTCTCTACACTATAGGGCTAGAACCTATCCTCTCTACACTATCGGACTAGAACCTATCCACTCTACACTATAGGACTAGAACCCCTTTACACTATAGAACTAGAACATCCTCTCTACAATATAGGACTAGAACCTTTTTACACTATAGAACTAGAACTTATCCTCTCTACACTATAGGACTAGAACCTATCCTCTCTACACTATGGGACTAGAACTTATCCTCTCTACACTATAGGAGTAGAACCTATCCTCTCTACATTATAGGACTAGAACCTAATCACTCTACACTATAGGACTGGAACCTCTTTACACTATAGAACTAGAACTTATCGTCTCTACACTATTAGGACTAAGAACCTATGCTTTACACTGTAGGAACTGAACCTAACCTCTCTACAAAATAGGCTAAAACCTAGCCTCTCTAAAACTTATGGACTAGAACATATCTCTCTACCGACAACATTACTAGAACCTATCCTCTCACCAATAGACTAGAACTTCCACTCTACTGTAGACTAGAAGATCCACTCTACACTAAAGGACTAGAACCTATCCACTCTGCACTATAGAACTACAACCTATACTTTCTACACTGTAGGACTAGAACCTATCCTCTCTACACAATAGGACTACAACCTATACTTTCTACACTGTAGGACTAGAACCTATCCTCTCTACACAATAGGACTAGAACCTATCCACTCTACACTATAGGGCTATAACCTATCCTCTCTACACTATCAGACTAGAACTTATCCTCTCTACACTATAGGATTAGAACCTATCCTCTCTACACTATAGGGCTAGAACCTATCCTCTCTACACTATCTGACTAGAACCTATCCACTCTACACTATAGGACTAGAACCTCTTTACACTATAGAACTAGAACTTATCCTCTCTACACTATAGGACTAGAACTTATTTACACTATAGAACTAGAACTTATCCTCTCTACACTATAGGACTAGAACCTATCTTCTCTACACTATAGGACTAGAACTTATCCTCTCTACACTATAGGAGTAGAACCTATCCACTCTACACTATAGGACTAGAACCTATCCTCTCTACACTATCGGACTAGAACCTATCCACTCTACACTATAGGACTAGAACCTCTTTACACTATAGAACTAGAATTTATCGTCTCTACACTATAGGACTAGAACCTCTTTACACTATAGAACAAGAACGTATCCTCTCTACACTATAGGACTAGAACCTATCCTCTCTAAAACTATAGAACTAGAACTTATCCTCTCTACACTATAGGACTAGAACCTCTTTACACTATAGAACTAGAACTTATCCTCTTTACACTATAGGACTAGAACCTGTCCTCTATACACTATAGGACTAGAACCTATCCTCTCTAAAACTATAGGACTAGAACGTATCCACTCTACACTAAAGGACTAGAACCTATCCACTCTGCACTATAGAACTAGAACCTATCCTCTCAACACAATATTACTAGAACCTATCCTCCCAACACTATCGGACTAGAACCAATCCTCTCTACTCTGTAGGACTAGAACCTATCCTCTCTACACTATAGGGCTAGAACCTATCCTCTCTACACTATCGGTCTAGAACCTATCCACTCTACACTGTAGGACTAGAACCTCTTTACACTATAGAACTAGAACTTATCCTCTCTACACTATAGAACTGGTACCTATCCTCTCTACACTATAGGACTAGAACCTATCCTCTCTACACTATAGGACTAGAACCTATCCTCTCTATACAATAGGACTAGAACGTATCCACTCTACACTATAGGACTAGAACCTATCCTCTCTACACAATATGACTAGAACCTATCCACTCTACACTATAGGACTAGAACCTATCCTCTCTACACTATAGGACTAGAACCTACCCACTCTACACTATAGGACTAGAACCTCTTTACACTATAGAACTACCTTTTATCCTCTCTACTCTATTGGACTAGAACCTGTCCTCTACACTATCGGACTAGAACCTATCCTCTCTACACTATAGGACTAGAACCTATCCTCTACACAATAGTACTTGAACCTATCCTCTCTACGCTGTTGGTCTAGAACCTTTCCTCTTTACACTATCAGACTAGAACCTCTTTACACTATATAACATGAACCTATCCTCTCTACACTATAGGACTAAAACCTATCCTTTCTACACTACAGAACTTAAACCTATCCTCTCTACACTATAGGACTAGACCCCTACATCTCTACACTATAGGACTGGAACCTATCCTGTCTACACTGTAGGGCCATTCTCTGACATACAAGAGGTCTAACTTGTTAGGTTATGCTCTTCCTGTGCCTCAAATAAAGCCAAATAGACATAACATTTTGTAACTACCCTTTATCGCATAGCCTCTATCTGTTTACTATGGTATAGCATATGAGTTCTTATATCTGGGTTGAAAGTTGACTTAAAAATGCTGCCATGCACCTCATGTATAGCCAGCCATTTGTGTTCTTATAGGTTGTGTCTGATCCCAGCTCCACCTGTGATGTCGCTTGCAACTGCAGGCCAATGAGCTGCCTTCCGCGCCACCGACCTGAATTACATTTGTCTCTCTTTTCATTTGTTTTATTTTCCTCTTTTTCACTCCCTTCCTTGCTCGTGATTTATTTGTTTTCCAGTACAAGATGGAGGAGACAGGGAGAGAGTTAGGGAGGGATGGAGAGGGGAGTGAGTGGGGAGGGAGGGAGGAGGGAGGGAGGGAGGGAGGGAGGGAGGGAGGGAGGGAGGGAGGGAGGGGAGGAACAGATGTGTTTACAGGTGGCAGCCACAGCAACAGAATGTGGAGATTAAATCTCACAGAGGAGATATGGAGAGAGGGAGGGGTTTTCACGGACGAGACATAGAGAAATAGGAAAATAACATAGAGATGGAAGGGGTTGGGTTGAGAGAGGGAGAGGGAAAAAGAAAGAGGACAAATCTCTGTTCTACGTCTATTCAGAATGAGATCCCATGATGTCCCATTGATTTATCGTATGTACAGTAGTCAAAATGTTGGACACACCTACTCATTCCAGGGATTTTCTTTATTTTGACTATTTTCTACATTGTATAATAATGGTGAAGACATCAAAACTATGAAATAACACATATGAAAACATGTAGTAGCCAAAAAAGTGTTAAACAAATCAAAATATATTTTATATTTGAGATTCTTCAAAGTAGCCACCCTTTGCCTTGATGACAGCTTTGCACACTCTTGGCATTCTCTCAACCAGCTTCATGAGGTAGTCACCTGGAATGCATTTCAATTAACAGGTGTGCCTTGTTAAAAGGTAATTTGTGGAATTTATTTTCTTCTTAATGTGTTTGAGCCAATCATTGTGTTGTGACAAGGTAGGGGTGGTATACAGAAGATAGCCCTATTTGGTTAATTTACCAAGTCCATATTATGGCAAGAACAGCTCAAATAAGCAAAGAGAAACAACAGTCCATCATTACTTTAAGAAGTGAAGGTCAGTCAATCCAGAAAATGTCAAGAACTTTGAAAGTTTCTTCAAGTGCAGTCGCAAAACTCATCAAGCGCTATGATGAAACTGGCTCTCCTGAGGACCGCCACAGGAAAGGAAGACTACTGCAGAGGAAACGTTCATTAGAGTTACCAGCCTCAGACATTGCAGCCCGAATGTATTTTATTTTTTTTAAATGTAACCTTTCTTTAACTAGGCAAGTCAGTTAAGAACAAATTCTTATTTACAATGATGGCCTACCCCGGCCAAACCCGGACGACGCTGGGCCAATTGTGCACCACCCTATGGGACGCCCAATCACAGTCGGATGTGATTCGGGGGCTGTAGTGACGCCTCTTTAGACCGCTGCTCCACCCGGGAGCCCCTGAATAAATGAATCAGGCTTGAATTGTTGCAAAGAAACCACTACTACAGGACACAAATAATAAGAAGAGACTTGTTTGGGCCAAGAAACTTGAGCAATGGACATTAGACGGGTGGAAATCTGTCCTTTGGTTTGATGGGTCCAAATTTGCTTATTCTACAAGGTAGAAAATAGTAAAAATGAAGAAAAACCCTTGATTGAGTAGGTGTGTCCAAACTTTTGACTGGTGCTGTATGTCTTTGGCCCGAGAGTATGTGTTTGTGTTTTTGTGTGTAATCTCTGTTGTGATGTCAGAGAGGATTTAGTGGAGGTATTTCCTTTGTGTATGAAAACAAGACAAAGTGCGAAGATACATAAAGCAGGATTCTATGTAGTGATAATACACCCTCCCCCTCCTTCCATCCCCTCTCTCCCTCCCTCCCACTCCCCTCCCTCTCTCCCTCCGTCCGTGCCTCCCTCCTCCTCACCCTGCCTGCCTGTCTGCCTGTCAGCCTGCCTGTCAGCCTGTCTGTCTGCCTGCCTGCCTGACTCCCTCCCTCCCTTCCTAATATATCACAGTTCGACATCTTAGCAGAATGTTTAAATCTGCAGTCAAAAATTGTTATTTCACCTGAAGGGAAATGTTTTAGACTGGTTAAACGCTTTGAGACCTGACGTCCCCCTGACATCTGTGGGGCTTTCTGATCCAGTTGAGGGGGCACAAAAAGAGTAGACTGAAGCATTTAGGAGTGCATTTGGCCTGTTTGATTTGTCTCCTGTGTGTGTGTCTCTGTGGGTTGAGAGCGGCTGAGTGATCGACCCCACTGTTCTGAGTCACTGCTGACAAAAGGACCTGCGGAGCGGGCGGCCGCGTCGTGCCTGTCTGAAATGATTACGGTGACGGTGAGACAGGGAGGGGGTCCTTCTGGGTCCTCATTCTACCCAAACCTCACTGTCAAGATGACTGTGGGAGAAGGAGAGGTGACAAAGGAGCACTCAGAACAATCAGAGAGGGAGGGGGAGAGAAAGAAAGAAAGACAGACAGAAAGAAAGTATGAAAGAAAGATGCAGAGAATATGAGAGGTGAGTAAGTAAAGTAGGTGGAAGAGAGAGAACAAGGCAGAGAGAGAGAGCGCAAGAGAGAGACAGAGAGACATACAGAGAGAGAGAGAGACAGAGATTTCACTTTTGTATATTATCTACCTCACTTGCTTTGGCAATGTTAACATATGTTTCCCATGCCAATAAAGCCCCTTGAATTGAATTGAATTGAATTGAATTGAGAGAGACAGAGAGGGAGAACACAATTAGACCCAACCAAATCATGAGAAAATATAAAGATAATTACTTGACACATTGGAAAAAATTTACAAAAAAACAGAGAAAACGAGAATGCTATTTGGTCCTAAACAAAGAGTACACAGTGGCAGAATACCTTACCATTGTGACTGACCCAAAATGAAGGACATCTTTGACTATGTACAGACTCAGTGAGCACAGCCTTGCTATTGAGAAAGACCGCCGAAGGCAGGCCTGGCTCTCAAGAGAAGACAGGTTATGTGCACACTGACCACAAAATGAGGTGGAAACTGAGCTGCACTTCCTAACCTCCTACCAATTGTATGACCATATTAGAGACACATATTTCCTTCAGATTACACAAATCCACAAAGAATTTGAAAACAAATCCAATTTTGATAAATACCACAGTGTGCAATCACTTTATTGTTTATTTCCCTTTTGTTTATCCATTTCACTTGCTTTGGCAATGTACACATACGTATGTTTCCCATGCCAATAAAGCCCCTTGAATTGAATTGAATAGAGAGAGAGAGAGAGCGACAGAGACAGAGAGAGAGAGAGAGAGAGAGACAGAGAGAGACAGGGAGAGAGAGACATAGAGAGACAGGGAGAGAGAGACAGAGAGAGAGACAGAGAGAGAGAGAGAGAGAGAGAGAGAGAGAGAGAGAGGGGGAGGGACGGACGGACGGAGAGAGAGAGAGACAGGGAGAGAGAGACAGGGAGAGACAGACAGGGAGAGACAGAGAGAGCGACAGGGAGAGAGAGACAGGGAGAGAGAGACAGGGAGAGAGAGACAGAGAGAGACAGAGAGAGAGAGAGAGAGAGAGAGAGAGAGAGAGAGAGGGGGAGGGACGGACGGACGGACGGAGAGAGAGAGAGACAGGGAGAGACAGACAGGGAGAGACAGAGAGAGCGACAGGGAGCGAGAGACAGGGAGAGAGAGACAGGGAGAGAGAGACAGAGAGAGACAGACAGAGAGAGACAGGGAGAGAGAGAGACCGAGAGAGAGACAGACAGAGAGAGACAGGGAGAGATAGAGAGTGGGATCTGTATTGGAACAGGTGTGAGTGACAGGTTGTCGTTCAAAAGGAGGTGGTGGATGGGGTCAGAGTGGACAAACTGGACACCCATCCCTGCCACCTGATCCTGGGTTAGAGTCTGGCCACCGTGTCCCTGACTAACCTGGCTGTAGACAGACTGTCATAGTCTGTGATTTCATGGTCCATTGTCTTGGTGATTACCTGGCGCTCCTCAGAGGAACTCAGTCCCAGACAAAGCTTTTACACAGAGAGCAATCTTCGCTGTTCCCTGCTTCAAAAACCTGGAAGATGGAAGGTGTGTGTGTGTGTGTGTGTGTGTGTGTGTGTGTGTGTGTGTGTGTGTGGTGTGGTGTGTGTGTGTGTGTTGTGTGTGTGTGTGTGTGTGTGTGTGTGTGTGTATGGGAGGGAGGGATCCAGCTGGAATGCAGCAGATGGAGGAGATACACAAAGGTAGAGTCAATAAAACTGACTCCTAAACACACACACCTCACAAACACACAATGGCACAGTCTCACACATAACTTGAAACACACAAACACACACACACACTTTTTCTTCAGAGATGATTGCTTGGGACAATGCCTTAGATTAGCTTCAGATTTTTATTGAAAAACAGTTTTCAAAGCGCTGGCCGAACAATTGACATTGACGGCCAGCTACTGTGGAAGTCATGTCATTTCACCAAGACATTGTTTCATGGTTCACTGAATCACAGCCACACATAGCACTTTAATAATGTTTACATCACTTTAATAATGTTTACGTCACTTTAATAATGTTTACATCACTTTAATAATGTTTACGTCACTTTAATAATGTTTACGTCACTTTAATAATGTTTACGTCACTTTAATAATGTTACGTCACTTTAATATGTTACATCTTAATAATGTTTACATCACTTTAATAATGTTTACGTCACTTTAATAATGTTTACGTCACTTTAATAATGTTTACGTCACTTTAATAATGTTTACATATTTTGCATTACTCATCTCATACAGTATGTATATACTGTATTATATCCTATTCTACTGTATCTACGTCTATGCCCCTCTGACATTGCTCTCCCAATATTTATATATTCTTAATTCTATTCCTTTACTTTAGATTTGTGTGTATTGTTGTGAAATTGTTAGATATTACTGTTAGATATTACTACACGGTTAGAGCTAGAAACACAAGCATTTCGCTACACCCGCAATAACACGTGTATGTGACAAATACAATTTGATGTGACACCCTTAGTGGACGTTGTGTCGAAGCCCATCACGATTCATAGCTGAGTTGACTCTCCTTTCCTCTACCACCTAATGTAATGTTTTATCGCTAGTTTTTGTCCCTGGTTTGAGTTGAGTCCCTAGTCAGGTGATGTTCGGTCTCTTTAGATGTGTTTTTCTTGCTACGTCATTCAGAGTTTTTGTCTGTGTGTTACTGTAATATCAAGTGCCTCACTGGACAGCGCTATCAGGGAGACTGTAGAGTTCTCACTCACACACAGACATAACATTTAGACACACATCAGCTGTGTGATATATTGTACAATGAAGGAACACGCCAGCACACACCTGATAACGCTCTACAGTATATATCCACCACACACACAACACACACACACACACACACACACACACACACACACCACACACACACACAACACACACACACACACACACACACACACACACACACACACACACACACTGTGTCTGATTCTCTCTCTGGACACACACACCAACACACACACACACACACACACACACACACACACACACACACACACACACACACACACACACACACACACACACACAGAGCTGATATTGTCTGTCCCTGTGGAGGTGCGGTGAATGGATGGAATTATATTCTCTATCTTTTCATTCTTTATCTGACTGTAACTGTATTATAGGGTTCCAGCAAAAACATCCCTTCCAACCAAAATCCACTGCTTGAATTTTAGATAAAAATGATCTGATCCCAGAAAAAATTTACAGACTTACAAAGAGGGAAAGATGTAGGAGGGCTATCTCTACCAAACTTTAAATTGTAATTCCAGGCACTAGCATGTCGCCCCATCCTCAATTGGTTTAGACATGATTCTTCCGCCCCCTGACTGAATATGGTGAGATATGGTGTCTCCTATTGCCCTAGAAGATGTGCCACTGGTGCCACTGCACACCCAAGTTTGTTATTAGCTCTGGTCCATGGTGTTACGGATACAAGCTCTGGTCCAGGGCGTTGAGCCAACGTTCGGACGTTCAAACTTCCTCCATATTAGCCACTCCTCTGTAGGCAACTAGCTAGTATATAATTATGTCATTTAGTGAAGTAGGAATGATAGGCCTACTACTTATATCCTAAACACATTATATTGCATGTCATTTCATGATGCTAAGCGCTTCAAGCCAAGCCTCCATGTCCACCCCTCACTCGTTCGCTACCCA
>NC_052323.1:11860520-11933020 GCF_016432855.1 Salvelinus namaycush | reverse complement strand
GAAGCTAGAGAGACAGAGGTGAGGGGGAGCTAGAGAGACAGAGGTGAGGGGAGCTAGAGAGAGAGATGAAGGGAGCTAGAGGGACAGAGGTGAGGGGGAGCTAGAGAGAGAGATGAAGGGGAGCAAGAGAGACAGAGGTGAGGGGGAGCTAGAGAGACAGAGGTGAGGGGGGAGCTAGAGAGAGAGATGAAGGGGAGCAAGAGAGAACGAGGGGAGGGGGAGCTAGAGAGAGAGATGAAGGGGAGCTAGGAGACAGAGGTGAGGGGGAGCTAGAGAGAGAGATGAAGGGGAGCTAGAGAGAGAGAGGTGAGGGGGAGCTAGAGAGAGAGATGAAGGGGAGCTAGAGAGAGAGAGGAAGGGGAGCTAGAGGAGAGATGCAGGGGAGCAAGAGAGACAGAGGTGAGGGGGAGCTAGAGAGACAGAGGTGAGGGGAGCGTAGAGAGACAGAGTGAGGGGGAGCTAGAGAGAGATGAAGGGGAGCAAGAGAGGACAGAGGTGAGGGGGAGCTAGAGAGAGAGATGAAGGGGAGCTAGAGAGAGAGATGAAGGGGAGCAAGAGAACAGAGTGAGGGGGAGCTAGAGAGAGAGATGAAGGGGAGCTAGAGAGAGAGATGGAAGGGGGAGCAAGAGAGACAGAGGTGAGGGGAGCAGTAGAGACGAGGTGAGGGGGAGTAGTAAGAGAGACAGAGTGAGGGGGAGCTAGAGAGAGAGATGAAGGGGAGCTAGAGAGCAGAGGTGAGGGGGAGCTAGATGGAGAGAGAGCAGGGGAGCAAGAGAGACAGAGGTGAGGGGGAGGGAGTAGAGAGACAGAGTGGAGGGGAGATGAGAGAGAGATGAAGGGAGCTAGAGAGAGACAGAGGTGAGGGGGAGCTTAGAGAGAGAGATGAAGGGGAGCTAGAGAGACAGAGGTGAGGGGGGAGCTAGAGAGAGAGATGCAGGGGAGCTAGAGAGACAGAGGTGAGGGGGAACTAGAGAGAGAGATGAAGGGGAGCAAGAGAGACAGAGGTAGAGGGGTGAGCTAGAGAACAGAGGTGAGGGGAGCTAGAGAGAGAGATGCAGGGCAAGAGAGACAGAGGTAGAGGGGAGCTAGAGAGACAGAGGTGAGGGGAGCTAGAGAGAGAGATGAAGGGGAGCAAGAGAGACAGAGGTGAGGGGGAGCTAGAGAGAGAGATGAAGGGGAGCTAGAGAAGACAGAGGTGAGGGGGAGCTAGAGAGAGAGATGAAGGGGGAGCAGAAGAGAGATACAGAGGTGAGGGGGAGCTAGAGAGAGAGATGCAGGGGAGCAAGAGAGACAGAGGTGAGGGGGAGCTAGAGAGACAGAGGTGAGGGGGGAGATAGAGAGACAGAGGTGAGGGGAACTAGAGAGAGAGATGAAGGGGCAAGAGAGGACAGAGGTGAGGGGGAGCTAGAGATACAGAGGTGAGGGGGAGCTAGAGAGAGAGATGAAGGGGAGCTAGAGAGACAGAGGTGAAGCGGGAGCTAGAGAGAGAGATGAGAGGGGAGCAAGAGAGACAGAGGTGAGGGGGAGCTAGAGAGACAAAGGTGAGGGGGAGCTAGAGAGACAGAGGTGAGGGGAGCTAGAGAGACAGAGGTGAGGGGAGCTAGAGAGAGAGATGGGGGGGAAAGGGGAGCTAGAGGGACAGAGGTGAGGGGGAGCTAGAGAGAGAGATGAAGGGGAGCAAGAGAGACAGAGGTGAGGGGGAGCTAGAGAGACAGAGGTGAGGGGGAGCTAGAGAGAGAGAGTGAGGGGAGCGAGAGAGACAGAGGTGAGGGGGAGCTAGAGAGAGAAGATGAAGGGGAGCTAGAGAGACAGAGAGTGAGGGGAGCTAGGAGAGAGATGAAGGGGAGCTAGGAGAGAGAGAGGTGAGGGGGAGCTAGAGAGAGAGATGAAGGGGAGCTAGAGAGAGAGATGAGGGGAGCTAGAGAGAGAGATCAGAGGGAGCAAGAGAGACAGGGTGAGGGGGAGCTAGAGAGACAGAGTGAGGGGGAGCTAGAGAGGGGAAGAGGATGAGGGGAGCTAGAGAGAGATGAAGGGGAGCAAGAGAGACAGAGGTGAGGGGGAGCTAGAGAGAGAGATGGAAGGGGAGCTAGGAGAGAGATGAAGGGGAGCAAGAGATCAGAGTGAGGGGAGCTAGAGAGAGAGATGAAGGGGAGCTAGAGAGAGAGATGAAGGGGGAGCTAGAGAGGGCAGAGGTGAGGGGAGCTAGAGAGACAGAGGTGAGGGGGAGCTAGAGAGAGAGATGAAGGGGGAGCTAGAGGACAGAGGTGAGGGGGAGCTAGAGAGAGAGAATGAAGGGGAGCTAGAGAGACAGAGGTGAGGGGGAGCTAGAGAGAGAGATGCAGGGGAGCTAGAGAGACAGAGGTGAGGGGGAACTAGAAGAGAGAGATGAAGGGGAGCAAGAGAGACAGAGGTGAGGGGAGCTAGAGAGGGACAGAGGTGAGGGGGAGCTAGAGAGAGAGGATGAGGGGAGAAGTAGAGAAAGAGGTGAGGGGGGAGCTAGAGAGACAGAGGTGAGGGGGAGCTAGAGAGAGAGATGAAGGGGAGCAGAGAGACAGAGGTGAGGGGGAGATAGAGGGAGAGATGAAGGGGAGCTAGAGAGACAGAGGTGAGGGGGAGCTAGAGAGAGAGATGAAGGGGAGCAAGAGAGACAGAGGGAGGGGAGCTAAGGGGAGTAGAGAGAGAGATGAGGGGAGCAGAGGAGGAAGTAGGAGGAGAGAGAGAAGTGAGAGAGAGGAGTAGGGGAGAAGAAGAGAAGACAGAGGTGAGGGGAGCTAGAGACGAGAGACAGAGGTGAGGGGGAGCTAGAGAGACAGAGGTGAGGGGGAGAATATGAGAGAGAGATGAAGGGGAGCAAGAGAGACAGAGGTGAGGGGGAGCTAGAGAGACAGAGGTGAGGGGGAGCTAGAGAGAGAGGATGAAGGGAGAAGAGAGACAGAGGTGAGGGGGAGCTAGAGAGAGAGATGAGGGGAGCAGAGAGACAGAGGTGAGGGGGAGATGAGAGACAAAGTGAGGGGAGCTAGAGAGACAGAGGTGAGGGGGAGCTAGAGAGACAGAGGTGAGGGGAGCTGAGGATAGAGAGAGAGATGAAGGTGGAGCTGAGGGGACAGAGGTGAGGGGGAGCTAGGAAGAGAGAGATGAAGGGGAGCAAGAGAGACAGAGGTGAGGGGGAGCAGATATGAGAGACAGAGGTGAGGGGGAGCTAGAGAGAGAGATGAAGGGGAGCAAGAGAGACAGAGGTGAGGGGAGCGAGAGAGAGAGATGAAGTGGGAGCGTAGAGAGACAGAGGTGAGGGGGAGCTAGAGAGAGAGATGAAGGGGAGCTAGAGAGACAGAGGTGAGGGGGAGCTAGAGAGAGAGATGAAGGGGAGCTAGAGAGAGAGATGAGGGGAGCTAGAGAGAGAGAGAAGGGGAGCAAGAGAGACAGAGTTGAGGGGGAGCTAGAGAGGACAGAGGGAGGGGGAGCTAGAGAGGACAGAGGTGAGGAGGGAGCTAGAGAGAGAGATGAAGGGGAAGCAAGAGAGACAGAGTCCTGCAAAATGTCAGTCGCATCTCACGCCCTACACTTGTCTGTCCATTAGGTTGGCCCGTCTATAGCAAGCTGTTCCATCTGCATTGTTTGGTGGAGTCATTTAATGAGCTAAATGTAAAAATGATGGTGACTTCACAAGTCAAAAAAGGAACAGAAAGGAACTTTTTGGGGGTTTGAACCGGTTCAGAACTTTATTTTGCTGGTTGGCAGAGTGGAGCGGAAGGAAAACAATCATTTTGTTTCTAACCCCTGGTTTTCACTGATATATCCCTTAAACAACGTAAAGTACGCTTTGGTCCTTTTATTGCTCACACAATTTCTATTTGCCGCAAATTTTAAAAACAATGTAGCTGGGAATCAAAATAACATGCCTAGACTCCAATATTTCACAATAATACCTTGCGATCTGGAGGGCAGCCTTTTGCATCCCCCAATGGTCCACATGTGGATTCCGTACCCTTGCCGATATCATGGACAGGAATGGTTTGAGAACAATTCTAAGATTTGAAAGACACATTACCAGGTAACTCGTTTTATTTTAGAAATGTACAACTTAGGTCAACTATGCTGGCCTATGGAGTCTCTTGGAAACCCAACTACCGAACCGTCCAATAATGGGATTTATAAAGAAATTATCTGGGCTTCCGAAAGGACTAATCTCCATAATATATAAACAGCTTTTGGAAAGCTCATATTCTGAGCTAGCCATTAAACAAGTATGGTATACAGACCAACAACCGTTAAAACTGAAACAGAATATGGAAAAATATGACCATGGCATCCTGTAATCCGAACAATCAATTTATTAATTTCAAGTTTGTTCAAAGACTGTATTTAATGCCAAATCAACGTTTTACGATGAAATGCCCCAACTGTTCACTGTGTCCCCTAAATCAGGTAGGCCCTGTTCTTGCCCTGTTCTTGCCCTGTTCTTGCCCTGTTCTTGCCCTGTTCTTGCCCTGTTCTTCCTAGGACATGGGAGTTCCCTGTAGTTAAATGCTTCTTGGACAAAGTTACAAAAGTCATTTCAAAGAGCTTCACATCCACTATGTTACTTAACGAGGATAACACCTTGAATTCTCACCTTGTATTCTTTGTTTTCTTTATTATTTTGGTTAGGTCAGGGTGTGACGAGGGTGGTATGTGTGTTTTTGTCTTGTCTAGGGTTTTTTGTATGTCTAGGTGTGTGTGTCTAGTCTAGACATATGTAGGTCTATGGTGGCCTAGATTGGTTCCCAATCAGAGGCAGCTGTTTATCGTTGTCTCTGATTGGGGATCCTATTTAGGTTGCCATTTTCCAGTTTGGTTTGTGGGTTATTGTCTATGTGATGTTGCATGTTTGCACTCAGTGTTATAGCGGTCACGGTAGTTTTGTATTGTTTGTTAAGTGTTCTTCATTATCAAAAGGAAGAATGTATTCTAATCACGCTGCGCCTTGGTCTCCTCACTACGACGTTCGTGACACACACCTACTCATTTAAGGGTTTTTCTTTACTTGAACTATTTTCTACAATGTAGAATAATAGTGAAGGCATCAAAACTATGAAATAACACATATGGAATCATGTAGTAACCAAAAAAGTGTTAAACAAATCAAAATAGATTTTACTTTAAAGAATCTCAAATGATTCTTTAAAGTAGCCACCCTTTGCCTTGACAGCTTTGCACACTCTTGGCATTCTCTCAACCAGCTTCATGAGGTAGTCACCTTGAATGCATTTCAATTAACAGGTGTGCCTTGTTAAGAGTTAAATAGTGTGTTTTGACAAGGTAGGAGTGGTATACAGAATATAGCCCTATTTGGTAATAGACCAAGTCCATATTATGGCAAGAACAGCTCAAATAAGTAAAGAAAAAATGGCAGTCCATCATTACTTTAAGACATGAAGGTCAGTCAATCGGGACTTCTTTTAAACGTTTCTTCAAGGGCAGTCGCAAAAACCATCAAGCGCAATGGTGAAACTGGCTCTCATGAGAACTGCCACAGGAAAGGAAGACCCAGAGTTACCTCTACTGCAGAGGATAAGTTAATTAGAGTTAATTAGAGTTAACTGCAACTCAGATTGCTGCCCAAATAAATGCTTCACAGAGTTCAAGTAACTGACACATCTCAACATCAACTGTGTGAATCAGGCCTTCATGGTCAAATTGCTACAAAGAAACCACTACTAAAGGACACCAATAATATGAAGAGACTTGCTTGGGCCAAGAAACATGAGCAATGGACATTAGACCAGTGTAAATCTGTCCTTTGGTCTGATGAGTCCAAATTTGAGATTTTTGGTTCCACCGTGAAGCATGGAGGAGGAGGTGTGGGGGTGCTTTACTGGTGACACTGTTAGTGATTTATTTAGAATTCAAGGAACACTTAAACAGCATGGCTACCACAGCATTCTGCAGTGATACGCCATCCAATCTGGTTTGCTCTTAGTGGGACTATTATTTGTTTTTCAACATGACAATGACCCAAAACACACCTCCAGGCTGTGTGAGGGCTATTTGACCAAGAAGGAGAGTGATGGTGCTGCATCAGATGACCTGGCCTCCACAATCACCCGACCTCAACCCAATTGATATGGTTTGGGATGAGTTGTACCACAGATTGAAGGAAAAACAGCCAACAAGTGCTCAGCATATGTGGGAACTCCTTCAAGACTGTTGGAAAAGCATTCCAGGTGAACCTGGTTGAGAGAATGCCATGGTAAAAGGTGTCTACTTTAAAGAATCTAAAATGTAAAATATATTTTGATTTGTTTAACACTTTTTTGGTTACCACATGATTCCATTTGTATTATTTCATAGTTTTGATGTCTTCACTATTATTCTACAATGTAGAAAATAGTACAAATAAAGAAAAACCCTTGAATAAGTAGGTGTGTCCAAAATGTTGACTGGTACTGCAGATATATATTTTTCTTCTGAGTGGGTGCAACAGAAATAGATATATGGAAAATAGTAAATGGAAATGTGATAAAAACGAAATGTATGAAATTATATGAATTTGAAGATGTGACATGTAACCCACAAGAAAGTCTCTCAGTGTCACTCTGCCAAGCTCAACTCACAGGAAGTGAAGGTAGGCTGTGTGTGTAAGTGTGTGCGTGTGTGCATGAAAGAGTGTGTGCATAATCAGAAGTTGCAGCAGTTTTTGTCCCAGTTTAAATAGGATTTACAGCAGAGGGGGTTGATTACCATACAACGCCAGTGACTGATGGGAAAACACTTCCTCTAGTGACCCAGATTCTCTAGGTTGGGAAAGTGTGTGTCTGTGTGTGTGTGTCTCTCTGATCCTGTGTAGAAGGTTTGTGTCTTACATTTGTATCATTAAGCATCCAGCTGAATGGATTCCTACAGTATTGCTGCAGTATGTAGCAGTATGTAATGCTAGCTATTTGGTCAGTGTGCTGTTGGAATGTTAATGTTCTTTAGCCTTCTGGAATATAAA
This sequence comes from Salvelinus namaycush, assembly GCF_016432855.1. NCBI lineage: Eukaryota > Metazoa > Chordata > Actinopteri > Salmoniformes > Salmonidae > Salvelinus > Salvelinus namaycush. The sequence continues at coordinate 11,926,047 of NC_052323.1, read as the reverse complement.
TGCCTTCTCAATCTGACTGTCTGGCATGCCAAGAATGATGGCTTTTGATTGGCTCGCTCGGTATGAGGCGTTTCAGGTTCGTTATTAAACTGTCAATTAGTTCTCATCCTCCTAGAGACCGTGTCAATCATGCAGAGACCCACACACATCCTGACAGAAAGTGAGTCAGTTGTTGTTAATTGGCCGAAAATATCTCGTTAGTGGTCGAGGCTGTGGATGAGAGAGTGGTTTTCCACAGCGGTCAGTTAGACTTCTCTGTATCGAACACGTCAGAGAGGATGGGAGAGGAAACAAGGATTTGAAATCACAGATCTGAGCCAGCATCAACCGTTAGTTAGCAGCACCATTCACTTATAATAAAGGCTTAGTATAGCCACTGTTTCCTGGCACAGTGGATTTTTGGCCATTTAAATAGAGCAGGGGAAACTGCTGTGTGACTAATGTAGCATCTTATATCCTTCTTTACCCCCTATCTATTTATGGGTAAATAAAGATAGACTCCCGGGTGGCCTGTCGCACCAGCACATTGTTTGGTGTTAACCTTCAAGCCAAGATGAGATCTGGGATTTGCCTGCAGTATAGTGTGTGTGTGTGCATTTATTTGTATGAGTGTGTACGCGCCTGTGTGTTTCTGTGTCCAAGCTTGCGTGTGCATCTGAGAGTGTGTGTGTCCCTGGTGACAGTGCTGGGTCTGATGTTATTGTCTCACCTGTCATATACTGGCTCAGGTGGAGCTCTGGCAGAATTAATGTCTCTCTCTCTCTCTCTCTCTCTCTCTCTCTCTCTCTCTCTCTCTCTCTCTCTCTCTCTCTCTCTCTCTCTCTCTCTCTATATATATATATATATATATATATATTTAGCAGACGTTATTGTGGGTGTAGCGATAAAGCTTGTGTTCCTAGCTCTAACAGTGCAGTAGTATCTTCTAGTGATCAATGAGAGATTGTAACACGCACACACACACACACACACACACAGACAGAGCATGCAGTAAGATGGTGTGCCTGCTTGTGTTCCTATAGCAACAGGGAGGACAATAGAACTCAGCTGCTCCTGTGTGGTGTGTTGTTCTTCTATGGTCAAGTACAAGAAAAGATTGGTTTCATCAACATTGTGCTGACGTCATTTCACCCAACCTTATCATGTTGCATCAATGTGGCTATAAAATATAATACATTCATTTTTATTGAAATGACAGTGTGAGATTGACATTTCCCTGCCTTCCTGCCAGGGTGGAGCTATATACATATATACATAGACATATATACATCTTGAACAGAAAACATCAAACATGTCGTTATATACATGCATATACACAATCGGTGAAACTCTTAAAATGAATGATCAAGGAAAACATGTGTGCAAATAGTCTTAGTTCTTATATTTCATGAATCACTTACATTTTGTTCATTATGACGAAAATACTAAATTTCTCAGAATGCATTAGTTTAACCCTGACGTTGACCCTGAGAACTTCAAAAGAAACCAAACAAATGACATGGTTGGTGGAAATATAATTGGCCATTCTAAGCACTAAGGTTAAAAGAGAATATGAACATTGTTTCCAGAGGAAATTGATATTCTTTGGTATCTGGAAGTGTGACAGATTCAATGTCAGATTCAATGAAACTCTCATGTTCTATGGCTGAGTGGAATTTATTTGAGTTGCACTGAATTAAATTCTACTTCCTGTCACTCAAACGCAAATAAATATTATACATCCTGTGGGGTGTGGCCAATTCAATTCGAATTTCTTCTCATGAGTTGAATGGGAGTCAATTCCAAAATTGTGAATTGAGCCCAACCCTTCTTCCTGATAACGCTGGTGTGTGTGTGTGTGTGTGTGTGTGTGTGTGTGTGTGTGTGTGTGTGTGTGTGTGTGTGTGTGTGTGTGTGTGTGTGTGTGTGTGTGTGTGTGTGTGTGTGTGTGTGTGTGTTTGTGTCTAGTCTGCAGTGATGAGGACCTGCATAGCCTAGCATCCAGACTGAAGGACTGGTTCGGAGTTCTCCACCTCGACGCCAACCGAGACCTCAAATCCTCCGCCAACTCTGATTCAGCGGCAGGACGTGAGTCACACCATTATCTCTCTGTGTGTGTGTGTGTGTATTTTTTTCCCCGTTTTTAATTGCACTGCCATTTGAAAGTCCATTGCTCTTTTCAGTTCTAATGAGGACTGTAGATGATGAGGACAGTGCTCCTATGTGCTCTACTAAATGTCAACATGTCTCACACTTCAAAAGTACAAACTCTCTCCATGCACATTACTCAGATTTTGGACTGAAAAGCCTGAAGACAAGAGTCACTGACTCAAGCAAAGACACGAGGCCCTGACTGAAGCCAAGACACGAGGCCCTCACTGAAGCCAAGACACAAGGGGCCTCCCGAGTGGCGCAGTAGTCTAAGGCACTGCATCGCAGTGCTAGCTGTGCCAATAGAGATCCTGGTTCGAATCCAGGCTCTGTCGCAGCCGGCAGCGACCGGGAGACCCATGGGGCGGCGCACAACTGGCCCAGCGTCATCTGGGTTAGGGGAGGGTTTGGCCGGCAGGGATGTTCTTGTCCCATCGCCCACTAGCAACTCCTGTGGCAGGCCAGGTGCAATGCACGCTGACACAGTCGCCAAGTGTACGGTGTTTCCTCCAACACATTGGTGCGGTTGGCTTCCGGGTGAAGCGGGCATTGTGTCAAGAAGCAGTTGGGTTGTGTTTTGGAGGACACATGGCTCTCGACCTTCGCCTCTCCCAAGTCTGTACGGGAGTTGCAGCGATGAGACAAGACTGTAAACTCCAATTGGATACCACGTAATTGGGGAGAAAAAGTTTTTTTTTAATGTAAAAAAATAAGACACAAGGCCCTGACTGAAGCCAATACAAGAGGCCCTGACTGAAGACAAGACAAGAGGCCCTGACTGAAGACAAGACAAGAGGCCCTGACTGAAGCCAATACAAGAGGCCCTGACTGAAGACAAGACAAGAGGCCCTGACTGAAGCCAATACAAGAGGCCCTGACTGAAGACAAGACAAGAGGCCCTGACTGAAGCCAATACAAGAGGCCCTGACTGAAGACAAGACAAGAGGCCCTGACTGAAGCCAAGACAAGAGGCCCTGACTAAAGCCAAGACAAGAGGCCCTGACTGAAGCCAATACAAGAGGCCCTGACTGAAGACAAGACAAGAGGCCCTGACTGAAGCCAAGACAAGAGGCCCTGACTGAAGCCAATACAAGAGGCCCTGACTGAAGCCAATACAAGAGGCCCTGACTGAAGACAAGACAAGAGGCCCTGACTGAAGACAAGACAAGAGGCCCTGACTGAAGCCAATACAAGAGGCCCTGACTGAAGACAAGACAAGAGGCCCTGACTGAAGCCAAGACAAGAGGCCCTGACTGAAGCCAATACAAGAGGCCCTGACTGAAGACAATACAAGAGGCCCTGACTGAAGCCAATACAAGAGGCCCTGACTGAAGCCAAGACAAGAGGCCCTGACTGAAGCCAAGACAAGAGGCCCTGACTGAAGCCAAGACAAGAGGCCCTGACTGAAGCCAAGACAAGAGGCCCTGACTGAAGCCAAGACAAGAGGCCCTGACTGAAGCCAAGACAAGAGGCCCTGACTGAAGCCAAGACAAGAGGCCCTGACTGAAGCCAAGACAAGAGGCCCTGACTGAAGCCAAGACAAGAGGCCCTGACTGAAGCCAAGACAAGAGGCCCTGACTGAAGCAAAACAAGAGGCCCTGACTGAAGCCAAGACAAGAGGCCCTGACTGAAGCAAAACAAGAGGCCCTGACTGAAGCCAAGACAAGAGGCCCTGACTGAAGCCAAGACAAGAGGCCCTGACTGAAGCCAAGACAAGAGGCCCTGACTGAAGCAAAACAAGAGGCCCTGACTGAAGCCAAGACAAGAGGCCCTGACTGAAGCCAAGACAAGAGGCCCTGTAATGACCCCCTCAAATACAACCAAAACGTTTCTAAACGCAGAGGCCCAACATTGCGATACTTCTGGGAACGCTTCGCAAAGCATTCTCAACAGACCAGACAGGTGTTTGGGAAGTCAATGGGAGAAGTAAACAATAATTATTTAGTTGTTAATTTTCTCCAAATCTAAAGGCACAACGTAGATTGGAGCCAATGTCTGAAGTAGCTGAATATGTTATTACTCCAATTCTATTGGTTTCTAGGAATCTTCATACTTTACTGTCTTTGCTTAAACAGACAGACAGACACACACACACACACAAACACAAATGTCCTCAAACTACCCTCCCTCCCCCCACCCCACCCGACATACACACTAACCTCCCCCTCTCCCCTACCACAGGTTTTGACACCAGTATCTTGCCCATCTGTAAGGACTCTCTGGGTTGGATGTTCAACAAGCTGGACATGAACTATGACCTCCTGCTGGACCAATCAGAGCTCAGCGCCATCTACCTGGACAAGTATGAGCTGTGTATGAAGCCCCTGTTCAACTCCTGCGACTCTTTCAAGGATGGGAAACTGTCCAACAACGAGTGGTGCTACTGCTTCCAGAAACCTGATGGTGAGAGAGATGGAGGATTGAAGAGAGAGATGGAGGGGTGAAGGGAGAGATGGAGGATTGAAGAGAGAGATGGAGGGGTGAAGGGAGAGATGGAGGGGTGAAGGGAGGGCAGGCAATGACAAAAGGGAAGGCACTAAAAGGGAAGGCAGTAAAAAATAAGGGATAGAGTGCATGGAGGGAGAAGGGATGGGAGAAGTAGAACAGCAAAAAAATAAAGAGAGGTGTGTGTGTGTGATGGAGAAGGTTCATTTGAACTGTTCTGTATGTCTTTCTCCAGGTCTGCCCTGCCAGAATGAGATGAACAGGAGTCAGGGTCGGAGGAACACTGTCATAGGTCAGTCTGCTGGAGTAACAGCTGTCAATCACTCCTCTGCCAAATGACAGTTTATTTTGTATATATATATATATATATATATATATATTTTTTTTTTTACACTGCATAAGGAAATTAAGCTACATATTTAGCCGTAATACATCACTCAGCTGACAACAACACAAAATATCAATAGCACACACACCCTGACATTTTATCTAAAAGTCCCCCGCCCCTAAAGCCCCTTCAAACCCTCAGCCAAACGGCCATCAATAATCGTGCGTAATAGTGTTATAACTCACAACAAAAGACACTTTGAGAAATGGTCTTTCACTGGGTCACAAAAAAATGAAAAATGATGTTAACGTGTGTGTGTGTGTGTGTGTGTGTGTGTGTGTGTGTGTGTGTGTGTGTGTGTGTGTGTGTGTGTGTGTGTGTGTGTGTGTGTGTGTGTGTGTGCTGTTATTGAAAGTGCCTGGTCCCCTTTAAGCAGGATGTATGACTGTTGTCAGAGCCTAGGTTCTAGTAATTGATTGTTTGCCTCAGCCTCTGCATACACAAAACCTACAGAGACATGACCATGAGCACATTGGAGATGGAGTGAGTTTTTAGTAAATCTGGTTTTATTACAGGATTGTTTAGAATTGTGTTTTTCTTCTTTATTTCACTCATCTACATCTCTCTGTCTCTCTCTCTGCCTGTCTGTCTGTCTCTGTCTCTCTCTCTCTCTCTCTCTCTCTCTCTCTCTCTCTCTCTGTCTCTCTGTCTCTCTGTCTCTCTCTCTCTCTCTCTCTCTCTCTCTCTCTCTCTCTCTCTGTCTCTGTCTACATCTCTCTGTCTCTCTCTCTGCCTGTCTGTCTGTCTCTGTCTCTGTCTCTGTCTCTGTCTCTGTCTCTGTCTCTCTCTCTCTCTCTCTCTCTCTCTCTCTCTCTCTCTGTCTCTCTGTCTCTCTGTCTCTCTCTCTCTCTGTCTCTCTCTCTCTCTCTGTCTCTGTCTCTCTCTCTCTCTCTCTCCCTGTCTCTGTCTCTGTCTCTCTCTCTGTCTCTCTCTCTCTCTCTCTCTCCCTCTCTCTCTCTCTCTCTCTCTCTCTCTCTCTCTGTCTCTGTCTCTCTGTCTCTGTCTCTGTCTCTGTCTCTCTCTCTCTCGCTCTGTCTCTCTGTTTCTGTCTCTGTCTCTCTGTTTCTGTCTCTGTCTCTCTTTCTCTTTCGCTCTGTCTCTGTCTCTGTCTCTGTCTCTGTCTCTCTCTCTCTGTCTCTCTCTCTCTCTCTGTCTCTCTGTCTCTCTGTCTCTGTCTCTGTCTCTGTCTCTGTCTCTGTCTCTGTCTCTCTCTCTGTCTCTCTCTCTCTCTCTTTGTCTTTCTCTTTCTCTTTCTCTTTCTCTTTCTCTTTCTCTTTCTCTCTCTTCGTCCCCCCACCCTCTCTAGGGGCCTATATTCCACGCTGTTCTGAGGAGGGTTACTTTAAGCCAACCCAGTGTCATGGCAGTACTGGACAGTGTTGGTGTGTGGACAAATACGGCAACGAGATCGCCGGCTCCAGAAAACAGGGCAACCCCACCTGTGGTAAGACCAATCACAGTCAACACACACACTAAAACTGCAGATCATGCCCATCTGGCACTCCAGGCAAGCTACAGCAAGTATTTGAAAGGTTTCACATAGTATTTGAACCCGACATAAAATGACTAACCCTTTTCAACACATGAGCACAGGCACACACAGTACACCTCCAGGATTATCTTTACACGGCGCCCCACATGTCTCTATGAGTGTGCTCATTGATACAGGTGTTACTGTGTGTGTGTGTGTGTGTGTGTGTGTGTGTGTGTGTGTGTGTGTGTGTGTGTGTGTGTGTGTGTGTGTGTGTGTGTGTGTGTGTGTGTGTGTGTGTGTGTGTGTGTGTGTGTGTGTGTGTGTTTGTGTTTGTGTGTGTGATCTGAGCCTGTGTAATCTGGGGGTGCTGGAGGCCGCCATCTCACTGAGTCTTTCTTTAAAGATACCACTGAACGTGGGATGCCTCTCAATGTCTGTTCTGGTAGACACTTTTTTACAGAGCAAAAGTGTGTATGTGTGTGCGTGCGTGCGTGCGTGCGTGAAAAAAATCTCCAGCCCTTTAAGAGGAAGAGAGGTTGTTATTGTCACATTTTTGTTTTGTAGCTGTGGAATGTGATTTTTGGTACTTGTATCTCTAAATAATTGTTCAATTTCACAAGGAGACTGATCTTCAGTAACAATTGCCAGACTGAATGTTAGTGTTGTAAATCCTGTGCTGCTAATGGAAGTTGTGTATCCAACCAGACAGATCTGAGAACAGCCTGGGAAGCCTTATCTATCTATAGCTGAATGCCTCTGGCTGCCTCCTCTGATTCCCTGTTCATGTATTTGGGCTTTAACAGCGTTCCTTTGAAGCGTTTGATGCTATAAGATTGTGAGCTTGGATAAAGCCATTGGAGGAAGATGAGGTTATTTACAGTAATGCATTGTGTCGTCGTGTCTCAACCAAAAGCAGATTGTCTGTGGTAGTTAGTTTCTGTATCTAATATGTCTGTCTCGCTGTCACGTGGGGATCGCCTGATTTGAAAATGGGGTTGCGAGAGAAACTCTTTAATTGCACTTGGTTCATAGAACCGGGGTTGTGTCAGTAACCTCTGGTAGCCGCTAGATGTGACTGTAATAAACAGAAAGGTTTCTGTTTTCTTCCTACAAATGTGGCTCTATCTTTTGATTGGTTTAAGCTACATATTATGACCCCATCCCTGAAAGATTAGACTCTCAGGAACACGTATGGGTCTTCTGTTTCTCTTTACAATACCCAACAAGCCTCATTAGAACAGAGTGGACAAGACCAAGCACTAAATCACACTGGGGGGAAAAGAACATCAAGATCAAACAAAATGATTGTCTGATGATCTTCTGAACATCCCAATGCTATCACGATCGTTGTCTGGAGAAGGAGAGGAGGACCAAGGTGCAGCGTGGTAAGTAAAACAAGGACAACTCCAGTGATGGATCATCACTGGAGGCTTCGTGCTATGGATCATCACAGGAGGCTTCGTGCCATGGATCATCACTGGAGGCTTCGTGCCATGGATCATCACTGGAGGCTTCGTGCCATGGATCATCACTGGAGGCTTCGTGCCATGGATCACAACTGGAGGCTTCGTGCCATGGATCACCACTGGAGGCTTCGTGCCATGGATCACCACTGGAGGCTTCGTGCCATGGATCACCACTGGAGGCTTCGTGCCATGGATCATCACTGGAGGCTTCGTGCCATGGATTATCACTGGAGGCTTCGTGCCATGGATCATCACTGGAGGCTTCTTGTCATGGATCATCACTGGAGGCTTCGTGCCATGGATTATCACTGGAGGCTTCTTGCCATGGATTATCACTGGAGGCTTCGTGCCATGGATGATCACTGGAGGCTTCGTGCCATGGATTATCACTGGAGGCTTCGTGCCATGGATCATCACTGGAGGCTTCTTGCCATGGATCATCACTGGAGGCTTCGTGCCATGGATCATCACTGGAGGCTTCTTGCCATGGATCATCACTGGAGTCTTCGTGCCATGGATCATCACTGGAGTGGAGAGACACCCAGGAGGCCTGGCTCTGGGAGAAGGCACAGGACTCACCAGGCTGGGGAGACATGCAGGAGGGTTAGAGCTTAGCATATGCACAGATCTCACCAGGCTGGGGAGACATGCAGGAGACCTTGTCCTTGGCCGAGGCACCGGATGCACTGGACCGTGGAGGCGGACTGGCGGTCTCGACCGCAGAGCTAGCACCACTCGTCCTGGCTGGATCCCCCCTGTAGCCCGGAAAGTGCGGGGAGTTGGAACAGGCCGCACTGGGCTGTGCTGGCGAACTGGGGACACCGTGCGTAGGGCTGGTGCAGTATACCCCGGGCCGAGGAGATGCACTGGAGACCAGATGCGCTGAGACGGCATCATCCCTCCTGGCTTGATGCCCACTCTAGCCCGGCCGATTCGAGGAGCTGCGATGTAGCGCACCGGGCTATGCGTGCGCACTGGGGACACCTTGCACTTCCCCGCATAACACGGTGCCTGCCCAGTCACTCTCTCGCCACGGTAAGCACGGGGAGTTGGCTCAGGTCTCCTACCTGAGTCCGCCAATCTCCCCGTGTGCCCCCCCCCAAAAAAAATCTGGGGCTGCCTCTCGTGCCCGTTACCTCGCGCCAATTCCTCGTAGTGTCGCCGCTCCGCTTTTGCTGCCTCCAGCTCCTTTTTCGGACGGCGATACTCTCCCGGCTGTGCCCATGGTCCTTTGCCGTCCAAAATTCCCTCCCATGTCCAGGAGTCCATGTTCCCACGCTGCTTGGTCCTTTGTTGGTGGGTGGTTTGTCACGATCGTCGTCTGGAGATGGAGAGGAGGACCAAGGTGCAGCGTGGTAAGTGTTCATTATTTTAATTAAAATATGAAACACTTGACAAAACAACAAAAACAATAAACGAACAGTCCTGTAAGGTGAACACACAAAACAGAAAACAACCACCCACAAACACAGGTGGGAACAGGCTACCTAAGTATGATTCTCAATCAGAGACAATGATAGACAGCTGCCTCTGATTGAGAACCATACCAGGCCAAACACATAGAAATACAAAACAAGGACAACATAGAACACCAGACATAGAATGCCCACCCAAACTCACGCCCTGACCAACCAAAATAGAGACATAAAAAGGATCTCTACGGTCAGGGCGTGACAGATGCATTTCAGTCACTTCAAACTTCCTTCAGACTGAAATACTGTCAAAAGTACTGTCAGACTGATTTGTAATAGACTGATAGCCCCAATTTAAAAAGTTAACATTGGCTATTGATCACCTTTTTTATAGGGTCGGGTTGCAAAATAAACTATAACAAAATGGGGTCACTGGCCAAAGAGGTTTGGGAACCTCTGCTCTAACCTGTCTGTCTCTCTGTCTAACCTGTCTGTCTCTGTCACTTTATTTAACCCATCTGGCTCTCTGTCTAAATGTGTGTTTAACCTGTCTGTCTCTCTGTCTAACCTGTCTGTCTCTCTGTCTAACCTGTCTGTCTATGTCTAAATGTGTGTTTAACCTGTCTGTCTCTCTGTCTAAATGTGCATCTAACCTGTCTGTCTCTCTGTCTAACCTGTCTGTCTCTCTGTCTAAATGTGTGTTTAACCTGTCTGTCTCTCTGTCTAACCTGTCTGTCTCTCTGTCTAACCTGTCTGTCTCTCTGTCTAAATGTGTGTTTAACCTATCTGTCTCTCTGTCTAATCTGTCTGTCTCTGTCTCTTTATTTAACCCATCTGTCTCTCTGTCTAAATGTGTGTCTAATCTGTCTATCTCTGTCTCTTTATTTAACCCATCTGTCTCTCTGTCTAAATGTGTGTCTAATCTGTCTGTCTCTCTGTCTAACCTGTCTGTCTCTCTGTCTAAATGTGTGTTTAACCTGTCTGTCTCTCTGTCTAATCTGTCTGTCTCTGTCTCTTTATTTAACCCATCTGTCTCTCTGTCTAAATGTGTGTCTAGCCTGTCTGTCTCTCTGTCTAACCTGTCTGTCTCTCATTCTAACCTGTCTGTCTCTCTGTCTAAATGTGTGTTTAACCTGTCTGTCTGTCTGTCTGTCTAACCTGTCTGTCTCTGTCACTTTATTTAACACATCTGTCTCTCTGTCTAAATGTGTGTTTAACCTGTCTGTCTCTCTGTCTAACCTGTCTGTCTCTCTGTCTAACCTGTCTGTCTCTGTCTCTTTTTTAACCCATCTGTCTCTCTGTCTAAATGTGTGTCTAACCTGTCTGTCTCTCTGTCTAAATGTGTGTTTAACCTGTCTGTCTCTCTGTCTAACCTGTCTGTCTCTTTATTTAACCCATCTGTCTCTCTGTCTAAATTTGTGTCTAACCTGTCTGTCTCTCTGTCTAAATGTGTGTCTAACCTGTCTGTCTCTGTCTAACCTGTCTGTCTCTGTCTAACCTAACTGTCTCTCTCTCTCTCTCTCTCTCTCTCTCTGTGTAGAGGAGGACCAAGAGACCTCGGGGGATTTTGGCAGCGGGGGCGCCGTCATTCTCCTTGATGACCAGGAGGAGGAGCCAGCTCAGAGTGGGAGGAGCCGGCAGAAGCAGAGGCGGGGCCGGATCCATCCCAGAGGGGCCATTGAGGATGACGAGGACGAGGAAGATGACAAAGATGACGAGATTGGCTACATCTGGTAGCTCCGTCCCCACCTGTTCTCCCATCAACCAACCAGGGACCCCCGTTAACTCTGAACAAACCTGAAGCCATTCCAGCGTCTCCTTCGTACCCCTCAGCATCAACTCTGTGTTCAACTGACTATCCCCTCCTCTATGCCTCTGGTTCACCTTGAAACTTACTCTCCACTACTCAACCTTCATATAGTGTGTCCCTCCTACTCTCCTTCAGAGAATAGAGACGTATTCAATTCAAGCAAAGACTGTCTAGTCTCTTTTAATGTGTGTCCCTCTGCTACTGCATTTGTCCTCAAACCCTTCAACCATAGACTGACACATTGCTATATCCTCTCTCTCTCTTTCTTGCTCTTACTCCCTCTCTCATCTCCCCGTTCTCTCTCTTTATCTGTATCTGTGTGTCTCTGAGAGTCTCTTGTCTGACTGTGAGGTCAGAGACAAGTTTGAAGGCGAGATCCTATGGTGTTTTCTGGCCCTTCTGTCAAAGACTCCATTTTCCGCTCCCGGCCTCACCTCTCATGTTCTAGAATACCATATTCTCTGGTTCCAGAATATTCTATAGGCTCTTTGGTCGAGAATAACGTTCTTGCTGTTATTGAATGCTCCAGGGTGCCCTAGAACCAGAAAGAGTGATGATGTGTTACTTTTTGTTGCATGTTCCCTGACTACGCCCCTGTGGAAAGAGAAGTTTGGGTGGCATGATACACTGAGTGTACAAACATTAAGTATACTTTCCTAATGGTGAGTTGCACCCCGCCCTTTTACCCTCAAAACAGCCTCAATTTGTCAGGGCATGGACTCTACAAGTTGTCGAAAGCGTTCCATAGGGATGCTGGCCCATGTTGACTCCAATACTTCCCACAGTTGTGTCAAGTTGGCTGGATGTGCTTTGGGTGGTGGACCATTCTTGATACACACGGGAGCGTGAAAAACCCAGCTGCGTTGCAGTTCTTGACATAAACCGGTGGCCTGGCACCTACTACCATACCCCATTCAAAGGTTTGTTTTTCCCATTCACCCTCTGAACGCCCCACATACACAATCCATGTCTCAATTGTCTCAAAACTTAAATTCCTTCTTTAACTGGTCTCCTCCCCTTCATCTACACAGATTGAAGTGGATTTAACAAGTGACATCAATAAGGGATCATATCTGGATTCACCTGGTCAGTCTGTGTCAGGGAAAGAGCAGGTGTTCCTAATGTTTTGTCCACTCAGTGTATAACTCTCTATGTATCCTGTGTCCATTGTTGGAAAATGACCTGTAAGTAAGAATTTCACTGTTAGTCTACACCTGTTGTGTACGAAGCATGTGACAAATAAAATGTGATTAGATGTTGATTTGACCATGCCCATATCGGTTGCTGCAGTGCTCTCTCCCCTTGCCCATATTGGTTGCTGCAGTGCTCTCTCCCCTTGCCCATATTGGTTGCTGCAGTGCTCTCTCCCCTTGCCCATATTGGTTGCTGCAGTGCTCTCTCCCCTTGCCCATATTGGTTGCTGCAGTGCTCTCTCCCCTTGCCCATATTGGTTGCTGCAGTGCTCTCTCCCCTTGCCCATATTGGTTGCTGCAGTGCTCTCTCCCCTTGCTGTCTCAATGCTGTGCAGTCTTTATTTCATGCTTCCTCTTCCAATTTAGCTTTAAAAGTTCAAAACCATGTTGTCAGCCACTTACTAAATAGCAACCACTCTCTTCAGCTTGAAAGCTTTGATAATGACTTTTTTTCCAGCTAGTTTTGTACTTCTGTTTCAGTTGGAGGCACTTAGTCTGTGGAACTACAGAACAGAGAAATCTAATTGTGGTCACACAAAGAGCCCTGCCATTATTCAGACCTTTTTCAAACCCTCCCAAATCCAGCCTGCAGATTTAGAAACGGACACAAAGAGAAAATGCTTTTAAGGGTTCGCTTTGGGGGGGAATAAACACAGCTAGAAGCAGAGTCAGTCTGTTAAAAAGAACATAGTGTAATAGTTGTGTTTGTCATAGAGTTTTTTTCTGTAACCATTGGTGTGTACTGCTGACTGAGGAAGTGGAACATTCTATAACTTCTATTCTAAATAAGCTCCTGCTTTTTTTCAGAATATTCTGCGTGGTAATCAAGTGAGGTCAGTTATCTTAATGTATCTAGCCCACAAACCCAGATGAGATAGGCTTAACCCATAAGGTAGGCTTTTGAACAGTTAAGCCTTACTCTGGAACAGTATCAGCACACCCACACAATACTCAGTGGCATTCCACTTTGATAATGACAGGCCTTGGATGATCGGACATATATATTCGCGGGTCTGAGCTGGGCACTATTTTATCAGTTGTCAGTACTGTATTTGTAAGGCTTGTGTTTCATTGGTCTTGTGATGCAGCGTAATGATACATTGCTCTTGCTTTGGTGTGCTTTGGCCAGCGGGAACACATCTTGAACGGATCTTTGATTAAAGTGTGAGACTCTTGTGATTGACACTTTGGCTTATCCCTTACGAAAAAAGATTCCAGTCAGAGTGCAGTATAACTGTTTTTTTTACTACAGTAATTTAGCAATTTAACTGCAGTTACAGTGCAGTACATTGCAGTTATTCTGCAATTACTGCGTCCAAAATACCACAGTTGACTGCACTTACTACAGGTTGCAGTTTTCAATCTTTTTTTGAAAGGGATACAGCACTGACTAAAGCTTCACACAATACATCACTGAGCTCTTCTACTCTTCAGCCAATCAGTTGGCACCACTGATGTTTCAATCTGTAAAATATAAGTGTAGTTCCAGGCAGGCACACAGCTAATATCACGACCTAACGCTGATTGCTCACATTCAAATCTCCCACTCTCTCACTCTTCCTCTGCTCCCTCTCACAGCCTTCCACTCCCTCTAGCTCCCCCTCTCTCTCGCTCATCTTCACTATCATTTTGTCACTCGCTTATTTTCCCTATTTTTCTCCCTCTCTCTACCCTCGTCTCTCTCACTCTCTCCTCTGTTTTTCACACTGGGGGAATGTGTGAGGGAGTTTTACAGCCATGGCGCTCCTCTCTTTCGTTTCCCTTATTTTGTTTTTTATAGCTCAGAGATGTCTCCCCTGCGAGGCTGCCGTATCGCTCGCTGCATTGTTTCTCAGCCCAGAGTCTCTGTGGAGACGAGTAATGCACACCATGATTGGGCGGAATGGGGGTTGTTGGTAATGGGTGGTCATTTGACACCCGTAGAATCAACCTTTCATCTCGCTCCAAGATGAAAGACAGAAAGAGGAACTCAGGGGAAGAAATTTATGCTTTTGGGTTTTGGGCATTCTTTCTCTTTCCCTCAAATGTATATTTTTCTCAAATGCCCATCCTTCCTTTTTGTTCTCTGTTCTTATTTGTTCCTTCCTTCCCCCTCTCTCTCCTTCCCCCTCTCTAACTATTTCCATGTCCCTCAACCATAACAATATACAGTTGAAGTCAGAAGTTTACATACACCTTAGCCAAATACATTTAAACTCAGTTTTTCACAATTCTTGACATTTAATCCCAGTAAAAATTCCCTGTTTTAGGTCACTTAGGATCACCACTTTATTTTAAGAATGTGAAATGTCAGAATAATAGTAGAGAGAACGATTTATTTCAGCTTTTATTTCTTTCATCACATTCCCAGTGGGTCAGAAGTTTACATACACTCAATTACTATTTGGTAGCATTGCCTTTAAATTGTTTAACTTGGGTCAAACGTTTCAGGTAGCCTTCCACAAGCTTCCCACAATAAGCTGGGTGAATTTTGTCCCATTCCTCCTGACAGAGCTGGTGTAACTGAGTCAGGTTTGTAGGCCTCCTTGCTCGCACACGCTTTTTCAGTTCTGCCCACACATTTTCTATAGGATTGAGGTCAGGGCTTTGTGAAGGCCACTCCAATACCTTGACTTTGTTGTCCTTAAGCCATTTTGCCACAACTTTGGAAGTATGCTTGGGGTCATTGTCCTTTTGGAAGACCCATTTGTGACCAAGCTTTAACTTCCTGACTGATGTCTTGAGATGTTGATTCAATACATCCACATAATTTTCCTCCCTCATGATGCCATCTATTTTGTGAAGTGCACCAGTCCCTCCTGCAGCAAAGCACCCCCACAACATGATGCTGCCACCCCCGTGCTTCACGGTTGGGATGGTGTTCTTCGGCTTGCAAGCCTCCCCCTTTTTCTTCCAAACATAACGATGGTCATTATGGCCAAACAGTTCTATTTTTGTTTCATCAGACCAGAGGACATTTCTCCAAAAAGTATGATCTTGTCCCCATGTGCAGTTGTAAACTATAGTCTGCCTTTTTTTAATAGCGGTTTTGGAGCAGTGGCTTCTTCCTTGCTGAGCGCCCTTTCAGGTTATGTCGATAGAGGACTCGTTTTACTGTGGATATATATACTTTTGTACCTGTTTCCTCCAGCATCTCCACAAGGTCCTTTGCTGTTGTTCTGGGATTGATTTGCACTTTTCTCACCAAAGTACGTTCATCTCTAGGAGACAGAACGAGTCTCCTGCCTGAGCGGTATGACGGCTGCGTGGGCCCATGGTGTTTATACTTGCGTACTATTGTTTGTACAGATGAACATGGTACCTTCAGGCTTTTGGAAATTGCTCCCAAGGATAAACCAGACTTGACAAGCAAAGAGGCACTGAGTTTGAAGGTAGGCCTTAAAATACATCCACAGGTACACATCCAATTGACTCAAATGATGTCAATTAGCCTATCAGAAGCTTCTAAAGCCATGACATCATTTTCTGGAATTTTCTAAGCTGTTTAAAGGCACAGTCAACTTAGTGTATGTAAACTTCTGACCCACTGGAATTGTGATACAGTGAATTATAAGTTAAATAATCTGTCTGTAAACAATTATTGGAAAAAGTACTTGTGTCAAGCACAAAGTAGATATCCTAACCGACTTGCCAAAACTATAGTTTGTTAACAAGATATTTGTGGAGTGGTTGAAAAAAATAGTTTTAATGACTCCAACCTAAGTGGATGTAAACTTCCGACTTCAACTGTATATATGTGTATTTAGTAACAACTTTTGGGTGATTTCCTGTATCGATCACAACATTAACTCATCTGGTCACTGCATCACCTCTGACCTCTCACCTCTGACCCTGATATTGATTGGTTGTTTGTTGATCTCGTCAATAACATGCATGATGACCCTTTCGTTTTTTACCCTTTGCATCTTCAACTCTGACCTCTCTGTGTGTACATCAGCCAGAGAGACAATAAAACTTCCACTAACACAATACACACACACGCATACACACACGCATACACACACACACACACACACACACACACACACACACACACACACACACACACACACACACACACACACACACACACACACACACACACAGACTGTAACATACTTGTAACATGTGTATAAAGTCATCTCTTTCCGAAGCAGTGTAAGGCTCCTTTTTTGATCCTGCCATCAATCTGGCCTTGACCTTTGCCCTCTCATGATGTCCTAAGTGACCCTCGCCCTGTCCCGATGTCACTGCTGTCCCTCCCTTGCCTGGCCTACTTGTGTACTTGTGTACAAAGCTGAGTAACCCTAGTTGCTCAAACATCTACAAAAGCGCAATAACAAAAGCGCAATAAATGAGAAGGAAATGGTCCTTCTCATTTCCAACCTGTATTAGACAGTTACTGAACTGTCCTCAGACACACACACACACACACACACACACACACACACACACACACACACACACACACACACACACACACACACACACACACACACACAGTTCTAGTATGACAGCTCCGCTAGTCCAAACAAACACATAAATGGCCATATTTGCTAAAGTCTTCTTTGTTAATTCTATATATTTTTTACTTTGTAAAGAGAAAAAAATACTATGTGAAAGGGGTGTAATATATTGCCATGTGAAGGCACTGTGGCTTTGTCCAGTTGCATTTAACAGACTATGGTGTGTAAATCAATTGTCCTTAATGTAGCTAGATTCATGTAGCTCTTTCCATAGAAGCATAGTGTAGTGAGTTCTTCAGTGTCTTATTTTTCCCCTTCTGGAGCTATAATGGAATGTTGATGTTATGGGCTGAAAATATCTTGATTTTATTGTAACAGTTCCACAATGTTTGTCTGAATAAATTTAAGTCTGTCCTGTCCTGTACCTACTCTGTGTGATGGTCTTATTTAAATGATGTCCATTTTTGCGTGAACACACACACACACACACACACACACACACACACACACACACACACACACACACACACACACACACACACACACACACACACACACACACACACATACAAAATACATATTACACCTACTCTGTCACTCAGGCATACATGAGCTAAAATCCTTTTACAAGTTTCATTGAGGTTTGGGAGTTGTGTGTTATTGCATTTTACATAGCTTATCCTTCATCCAAATGGCAATGGACTATATTGATGTGTCCCAGTGACATCAGTCAAAAGTTAACTCCCCTCACCAGACATGCCTTTGTCTTCATCTAATATGCCATATTAAATCTATCGATTTGATAATGCCCTTTTGTACTCAATTTGATTCATGCAGCTGGAAGAAAATCCATTTTTCAGTCTCTCTCCCTCTATCTCTTCTGCCCTCTCACTCCCTCTATCATTCTAAGTCTGTTATGGCTGTGTCATGGTGATTTAAAACTAGGTTAGGGCTGTGATCTGTGACTGGTGGTGTGGATTAATATAGCTATGGATAGAAACGGCGCATTAGGCACAGATCTAAGTTCAGCCTACCCTTCTCAAATCCATTTGGGGAAAACACACAATACTGACCTAAGATTAGTGTCTGAAAATCAAGTCGGCTGGGCCAGCCCGGTATCTTGTTCAGTCAACTTTCCAAATGTGAGCCATTCCAAGACCATTCCAAGATTGATGCAGATTGTTTGAGTGTTAAACGCCACTTGTTTCCTACTATTTCCCCTGCAGACTCAAGCCAAACAAAGACACTGCAAAAGCCCCAGGGATACTGTCAGGATGAACATAGGGTAATGTTTCCTCTCCGGGACAGCAGGCGTTATCAGGGAGAGGTGTTGACATAGCATCAATGTGTTGACAGAGCATGTTGACATTTGTCAAACCAGCCCCTCATTGGATTGTCATGTTTACTTGAGGGCTTGATTGTTCCTTCTAAATATGACTTGCTCTCTCCTTTTACTCAAGCTTAAAACTCAGAAATAACACATCTGCTGTTGCTGTATCAGGGACGTGCTTGGTTGGTGAAAGGTGAAGGGTAACGTAGCATAAATGGAAACTTGTCCATTATATATTTAACTTCAACCTGCAGCGTTAAGCAGTTTGGGCCTCTATATCGCCACTAAGCACACGAAAGGTTCTGTACAAGAGGGCGAGACACTAACACTCCAGGGCTCCCTCATAGATGAAATGTGATTGGCGTTTGCCCCATGTCACTCAGCTGTGGAGGCGGGAATTGTTTCCCTGGCTCCCAATTCCCTTTCAGTGTGACCCGTATGAGATCCATCATTAAGATAGACTGCATGTCCCACCTTCTTTAAATAGAGGTTATTGGGTTTAATCCAGTGCATTAATAAACTCTTAATAGCTCTACACAGTGGATACGGAGAGGATCCTCGACCCCCTCTCGTCTCACCGCCTCTCATTGCTATTTATGAAGCTCCAGCTCTATGTTCCTGATTAATCCACTTAATATTTAGGAGCAGATCAGTAAATGTCCTGTCTGCCTCCAAGGAAGACGTAGAGAGGAAAGAGAGGGAGGGAGAGGCAGTGATGTGACGAGAATGTAGACTCGTCTTGGTACTTTCTTCCACAACCCAAGACACACAGCAAAGCCCCAGCAATGGGCGCCACATCTTGGTACTTTCTTCCACAACCCAAGACACACAGCAAAGCCCCGGCTATGGGCGCCTCGTCTTGGTACTTTCTTTCCACACCCCAAAACACACAGCAAAGCACCGGCTATGGGCGCCTCGTCTTGGCATTTCTTCCACACCCCAAAACACACAGCACAGCCCTGGCTATGGGCGCCTCGTTTTGGCATTCCTTCCACACCCCGAAACACAAAGAAAAGCCCTGGCTATGGGCGCCTCATCTTGGCACTTTCTTCCACACCACAAAACACAGAGCAGAGGCACACAAGATACCAGATAGACTCCGCCAGATACACTCACACATACACACACACGCACGCACGCGCGCACGCACGCACACACACACGCACACACACACACACAGCAGCTGCTTAAGAAGATGTGTCTTTAGCGGGGATGCTAGTTATTGAAGTGCTGATGATTCTGATCCCCTGTCTGAATGTGTGGCAGACAGAGAGACAGTGAGACACAAATTAGCATGTGGAAAAACTGCTGCTTAATTCCCTCTGAGGTTTCAATGGTTTTCCCTGGCTTTCTGAAAGCTGCATCTTTACACTCCCAACTGGACATGACGTTGTCAGAGGGAGAATAAATGAGCCAAGCATTAATGGGTCTTTTATATAACACCAGAGATTAGGAATCACAGTCATTTGATCAAGTTTTATTTGCATGGCTCCATTTACGCAGTCATTGATGTTAAGAAAGAGGCGGGCCCAGGCTTAATAAACCCTGTGCTGATGGAAATGAGAATGAAGCACTAACTGGTTTAATCATTTGACACATTCAGTATTCAGGGGTCTGAACTCCACCAGTCAATGGTAAATTCTGAATCAGAGTCATCAATATAGTCCCCCCTCAGCACTTATCCAAGGTCAGTTTTTGTGTTTGTCCTGCTTTAGGTCAGGATTAGGCCAGTGCCCTGTCACTGCTACCTCTGTCTGCTCCAATGATTTTACTGTATATGTCAGCTCTTACAGTCTCCTGGTAGGGACAAAACTGAATGTGACATGAGGAACAGAGAGCAGGTGTGGGGTGGGGTACATAGTGATATGTGCGTGTGTCTTTGTGTCTCACCACATCCAACCCAAAGCGCCACCCATCCCCACCCCTTTTGTTCAGTTTGTGACAAGCACAGGGATGCCCTTGAACACCTCAACATCCCTCCCTCCCCCCTCTATCCTCTCCCTCCCTCTATCCCCTCCGTCCCTCCCTCCCTCTCCCTCCCTCCCTCCCTCCCTCCCTCCCTCCATCCATCCCCTCCCTCCCTCTAGCAGATGGTCACAGATGGAAAGTGGAGCAGAGCGGACCTGATGGCATCTGTGTCGGGTCGCTCTCGCCATAACCCTCCCACACACACACATGGTCAGCCAACCTCTCTCATATGGTTGTCTCTACCTTAGAGGGGTCATCAGAAATCATTGGAGGTCATTGTAGGTTGCAGTTTCTTCTGGATCTACTACTGTACACAAAGACAGAACATGAGTTTCTCTCCTTGACTCCCCTTTACCTGTCTGAAGTAACAGAATGATATCACTCTGACCCTGTCTGCAGAGAATCTGTTGAGTTGGGGAAAATGTAACTTGTCTGACCAGAACACTGAACACTAGGCCGGATCCGTTTCCAGGTGACAGATTACAGCTCTGATGGCAGACAGGTGATAAATTGCTGTTTATATTGTACTGGAGGAAGACTGCCTCGCAAACTGCTGTATCATTTACAGTCTGTAATATGGGTATCAGTGCAGAGGGGAAATTAGAATGGAATCTGAGATGTATGGAGGGGGCGAGCAGGAGGGGTTGTGCACACACACACACACACACTCACACAGGGGTACTGGTGTAGTACCATAAAGGTGCTTTCTTTTGTGAATCAATGCTGTCATCTAGTGGTGCAACACTGGACTTTAACTTTGGAAGCAATACTGTAGATTTTGTACTACATTGCCAATAGAAATAGTTGTTTTTAATGCAATTGGAAAGTATCTATACTCAATAGTATATAGTGGAAATTAGAGGCTTCCAAAACTGACAAAATCCATTCTTCCACCGACCAAACTTTGGTAATGTGATATTATGACTGATGGATATTTTCATTTCATGACATTGCATAGCTAGCTAATGTTTTTTCTCTATTCAAGTCACTACAGAAGTTCAAGTGAACTTCAAGTTGTGATCCGTCGTAAAATATCATTTTGACTACAAATCCCATGTGAAACATTTTGAGATGTCCCCGCCCATTTTCGTATAATAGTTCATCACTCCAATCACCGGGGAGATATCCATGATCAACATGGAGTTTTGACCAACCAACAAAGTAACTCACCGTTTCCAGGAAGTGAGAATAACCGAAATCACATCACGCGAAGCTTGTGGAGAGGAGCCGTCATTTCACTTACGACTGAATCAACTAGCGTGGTAACCGTAGCGGCGTTGCCGGAGGCAGGTACGGTGTCGTCGATTGTGTTTGTACATGCAAGGTGTCTGGTGGAACGGGTTGACAGTTGAATATTTTAATTGTTTATTGATGAAGTGAGGCGAAGCTAGGTCGGGTTGCGACGTCATATAACGAATAGGTTGGGAAGAGTGTAAGTTATAGGCCTAATTTTTCCGCGCACTTTGCCGACACAGCAAGCGGGGTATAGTCTTCTTCCTCCGGGTAGGTCCACCACTGCTGATCCAGGTCCCTCTCGGACACACACCTCTAGCTCCGAGAGGTACACAACTGTCACCCTGGCAACCTAAAATCCGATGTAACGTTAGCCAGCTAACGTTCTTCTCTTTTCAGGTGCTGACGCGATTACAGCAGGAAAGATGGCGGATGACCCTAACGCGGCAGACAGGAACGTGGAGATATGGAAAATCAAGAAACTGATTAAAAGTTTGGAAGCTGCCCGTGGGTAAGTGGTTGAATACGGTGTGTGTGCCTGGGTGTCGATATGCCGACGTGAATGGCCCATGTGATAACAGCTGGATAAGTGAGGCCGAATTGGGGAGTGGTAGCTTAGCTATGGTAGCTGGGTAGCTTGTTAACACAGCCAACATTGTAATTAACTTTAGTTCCCACCATTATTCAAAGTTCATCGTATACTTATTATGTTGATTGCCGTGTTATTTGTAGCTAGCTCGGTTGTTTGTGTGTTGATGTCCAGCTTAACTAACGTTAGCGACATGTCAGCTAACTGTTACCTAGCTGAAAACGCCGGCTACCGTGGATGGATTCTTGAAAAATAGCGTGTTGGTGTGGTTATCACATTTATCTGTGTTATAATACTCATACTAACCGTACTATTTGTGACGTGAATTGAGTATATAGTATGCCTATTGGTCATAGTAAGGATATACAGTTGAAGTCGGAAGTTTACATACACTTATGTTGGAGTCAATTAAAACTAGTTTCTCAACTACTCCACACATTTCTTGTTCACGAACTATAGTGTTGGCAAGTCGGTTAGAACATCTACTTTGTGCATGACACAAGTAATTTTTCCAACAATTGTTTAGACACAGGGAATTATAAGTGAAATAATCTATCACAATTCCAGTGGGTCAGAAGTTTACATACACTAAGTTGACTGTGCCTTTTAAACAGCTTGGAAAATTCCAGAAAATGATGTCATGGCTTTAGAAGCTTCTGATAGGCTAATTGACCTAATTTGAGTCAATTGGAGGTGTACCTGTGGATGCATTTCAAGGCCTACCTTCAAACTCAGTGCCTCTTTGCCTGACATCATGGGAAAATCTAAAGAAATCAGCCTAGACCTCAGATAAATTGTAGACTTCCACAAGTCTGATTCATCATTGGGAGCAATTTCCAAACGCCTGAAGGTACCACATTCATCTGTACAAACAATAGTACGCAAGTATAAACACCATGGGACCACGCAGCTGTCGTACCGCTCAGGAAGGAGACGTGTTCTGTCTCCTAGAGATGAACGTACTTTGGTGCAAAAAGTGCAAATCAATCCCAGAACAACAGCAAAGGACATTGTGAAGATGCTGGAGGAAACAGGTACAAAAGTATCTATGTCCACAGTAAAACGAGTCCTATATCGACATAACCTGAAAGGGCGCTCAGCAAGGAAGAAGCCACTGCTCCAAAACCGCCATTTAAAAAAAAAAGCCAGACTACGGTTTGCAACTGCACATGGGGACAAAGATTGTACTTTTTGGAGAAATGTCCTCTGGTCTGATGAAACAAAAATAGAACTGTTTGGCCATAATGACCATCGTTATGTTTGGAGGGAAAAGGGGGGGGGGGGGGCTTGCAAGTCGAAGAACACCAACCCAACCGTGAAGCATGGGGGTGGCAGCATCATGTTGTGGGGGTGCTTTGCTGCATTAGGGGCTGGCGCACTTCACAAAATAGATAACATTATGAGTGGAGGTCGACCGATTATGATTTTTTTTTATATACAGATTATTGGAGGACCAAAAAAAGCCGATACCGATTAATCGGCTGATTTTAAATAAAAACAATTTTTTAAAGTTTATTTATTTGTAATAATGATAATTACAACAATACTGAATGAACACTTATTTTAACTTAATATAATACATGAATACAATCAATTTAGCCTCAAATAAATAATGAAACATGTTCAATTTGGTTTAAATAATGCAAAAACAAGGTGTTGAAGAAAGTAAAAGTGCAATATGTGCCATGTAAAAAAGCTAACGTTTAAGTTCCTTGCTCAGAACATGAGAACATATGAAAGCTGGTGGTTCATTTTAACATGAGTGTTCAATATTTCCAGGTAAGAAGTTTTAGGTTGTAGGAATTATAGGACTATTTCTCTCTATACGATTTGTATTTCATATACCTTTGACTATTGGATGTTCTTATAGGCACTTTAGTATTGCCAGTGTAACAGTATAGCTTCTGTCCCTCTCCTCGCTTCTACCTGGGCTCGAACCAGGAACACATCTACAACAGCCACCCTCGAAGCAGCGTTACCCATGCAGAGCAAGGGGAACAACTACTCCAAGTCTCAGAGCGAGTGACATTTGAAACGCTATTAGCGCGCACCCCGCTAACTAGCTAGCCATTTCACATCGGTTACACCAGCCTAATCTCGAGAGTTGATAGGCTTGAAGTCATAAACAGCGCAATAGCTGCTGGCAAACGCACAAAAGTGCTGTTTGAATGAATGCTTACGAGCCTGCTGGTGCCTACCATTGCTCAGTCAGACTGCTCTATCAAATCATAGACTTAATTATAACATAATACACAGAAATACGAGCCTTTGGTCATTAAAATGGTCGAATCAGGAAACTATCATTTCGAAAACAAAACGTTTATTCTTTCAGTGAAATATGGAACCGTTCCGTATTTTATCTAACGGATGGCATCCCTAAGTCTAAATATTGCTGTTACATTGTACAACCTTCAATGTTATGTCATAATTATGTACAATTCTGGCAAATTAATTACGGCCTTTGTTAGGAATAAATGGACTTCACACAGTTCGCAATAAGCCAGGTGGCCCAAACTGTTGCATATACCGTGACTGCTTGCACGGAACGCAAGAGAAGTGACAATTTCCCTAGTTATAAGAAATTCATGTTAGTAGGCAATATTAACTAAATATGCAGGTTCAAAAATATATACTTGTGTATTGATTTTAAAGAAAGGCATTGATGTTTATGGTTAGGTACATTGGTGCAACGACAGTGCTTTCTTCGCAAATGCGCTTGTTAAATCATCACCCGTTTGTCGAAGTAGGCACATCGATTATATGCAACGCAGGACACGCTAGATACTAGTAATATCATCAACCATGTGTAGTTTGTTTTTTATAAGATAAGTTTAATGCTAGCTAGCAACTTACCTTGGCTTCTTGCTGCCCTCGCGTAACAGGTAGTCAGCCTGCCACGCAGGCTCCTCGTGGAGTGCAATGTAAGGCAGGTGGTTAGAGCGTTGGACTAGTAACCGGAAGATTGCAAAAACGAATCCCCGAGCTGACAAGGTAAAAATCTGTCGTTCTGTTGTTCGGTGTCCAAAAATACCGATTTATCAATTGTTATGAAAACTTGAAATCGGCCCTATTTAATCGGCCATTCCGATTAATCGGTCGACCTCTAATCACGAGGTAGGAAAATTATGTGGATATATTGAAGCAACATCTCAAGACATCAGTCAGGAAATGAAAGTTTGGTCGCAAATGGGTCTTCCAAATGGACAATGACCCCAAGCATACTTCCAAAGTTGTGGCGAGATGGCTTGTGGACAACAAAGTCAAGGTTTTGGAGTGGCCATCACAAATCCCTGACCACCCTTCCTATAGAACAGTTTTGGGCAGAACTGAAAAAGCGTGTGCAAGCAAGGAGGCCTACAAACCTGACTCAGTTACACCAGCTCTGTCAGGAGGAATGGGCTAAAATTCACCCAACTTATTGGGGAAGGCTACCCAAAACGTTTGACCCAAGTTATACAATTTAAAGGCAATGCTACCAAATAGTAATTGAGTGTATGTAAACTTCTGACCCACTGGGAATGTGATGAAAAAAATAAAAGCTGAAATAAATCATTCTCTCTACAATTATTCTGACATTTCACATTCTTAGGATCACCACTTTATTTTAACTGACCTAAAACAGGGAATTTTTACTGGGATTAAATGTCAATAATTGTGAAACTGAGTTTAAATGTATTTGGCAAAGGTGTATGTAAACATCCGACTTCAACTGTAGTTAGTATGCCAAAAGTTCCCGGATGTCGTACTACATTCGCCGAAATACGAGTATACAACATCCTGCTTTGCAACTGGTTATATCTATACATTATGTCATGCCTTATTAGAACGGTTTTATTGATAATATCTGTTGGGAGAAAGTTTGGATGTTGCCACACACACACCTACTTGTTAATAAAATTAAGGAAGTTTCCTTTTAAAATTGTTCATAAATATTATCCTGCCAACCACTAAATGAAGAAGTTTAAGGAAAACATCAACTCAAATTGTACCTTTTGTAATGACCACCCAGAGACGGTGTTGCATCTTTTTTGGCATTGTATTCATGTAAGGAAACTGTGGCAAGACATCAGTAGATTTATAATTGAACACAGTTATGAAGATGTTACACTATTGTGGAGAGATGTAGTGCTTGGATTATTTACCTACGATAGAAATAAGTTGGAACAATTTTATGTAATTCATATCATTATTCTTTTGGCCAAATTTCATATTTACATACAAAACACCACATTTTCTTACCTTTCAAAAGGAAATGTAACTATTTAAAACTATACAAGAAAGCTGTTAGAATTATAAGTGTATGTTTGTCCCTTAATAAGGGCCTTGTGTAATGTGATATTGTACCCCCTAGCCCGGCCCCTAACCCAATTGTCATTTGTATATTATTTAAATATACTTGTGTTCCCACATGTACTTTCTGTAGTGATTTGTTGTTAATAAAAATAATTTAAAAAATATAACCGGTGCACACTTTCTGTGATTTTTAGGGCCCATTATGCATTTCTTCAGAAAATAGGCGTGGCTTCACAACGTTTTCAGATTTGAAGAAAATGGCGGAAAATATGCGGTTTAAGTCCAACGATAGCGGAAACAAATTCATTCTTTAACTAATTATGGCAAATGTTGAGCAATGTAAATGTTGAGCATTGCTTATCAAATAAGTTACCTTATGTCATGTTGGCTGACAATTTTTAAGCTACCCTATCCTGATCTAGGGGACTGCATCTCAGTGCTGGAGGCGTCACTACAGACACCCTGGTTCGAATCCAGGCTGTCCAATAGGCTGGCGCACAATTGTCCCAGCGTTGTCCGGGTTTGGCCGGTGTAGGCCGTCATTGTAAATAAGAATTTGTTCTTAACTGACTTGCTTAGTTAAATAAAGGTTACATTTAATTATTTTTTCCCCAAATGTAAATTCCTTACGAAACGTATAGCATATGGTTACAACAGTATGTACCATGTTAGCTAGCTACCTAACGTTAGTTGGCTACAATACATCGACCTTGCCAGTATATCAACAAAATGCCATCTAACTATCCAACGTTTATTGACTTGATTATTCTCGTCATTCTTAGTTTAGCTAAGTGGTATAGTCGTGTGTTCTCAATGGACATTCGGGTGCGTTCGTAAATTCGCTGTGGCTATCTGCTCCGATTTCAGAGCACTCTCGTCTGAGTGTACCGGTGCCAGAGCGCATAATAAACCAGTTGAATATGGCCGGTGTCAGTAAACGTCGGCAAAAAAGCGTAAATAACTTGTTGCCAGCAGCACTGTTAGTCACCACCGCTCTGGATAACATGAAAACAGCCTAACCAGCTCTGCTAGGGCGAGTAAAACGGTCAGATTGAGGTGTTCTCTCATTTGTGTCTGGAAGTAGCAAGTTAGCTTGACTGCCGTTTTGAGGTCAGAACGCTTGGATCAACCCTACTCCTCGGCCAGAGCGTCCATTGACATTGCCTGGCAGTGTGCGTGCGCTCCGAGAGCGAAACACTCTGAATTTTCAAACTGACGACGTTCTGAATTTACAAACGCTCGGAGCGCACTCTGGCACTCCAGATTTAATTTAAAATGTCTAGGTAGTAATTTGTTATGCTAACAAGCTAGAAAGCGGTTGCAATAGCAAGCAGCATCGACTTCCAGTAGACAGGTGAAGCGCTAGTACGCTCAACTGAAAAAGATACCATTCGTTTACAGTATACTAAAATGAACTGATACTCATTAAGTATGTAGTATACAGTATATACTATGTTATCATGGGTATTCAAACACAGCTATGTTCTCATATGCTGCGATAGACTTAGCAGTTAATAGCGATGTTGGCTTGCTGTCGAGATATGGCATTGAGCATGTCTTCTACTTGGAAGTGGAAAGCATGGAATCTATACTCGATGAGTAGCAAGCAGCAATCCAATTGCCGTGTCCTATTCTTCCTTTGGTGACAATGTGTAACGTTAGTTAGCGGTCATCCATAATCATTTTGATACGTAGTTAGCAAAGCTAGCTCCGTAGATTCCTCGAGCTGTGACTAGGCAAAAGGGACGGCGTTGTTCCTGAAGTATTCGTGTCCACTGACGAAGGATCAACTGTCCTCTGCTAACGTTACATACATGCACTGTTGACCATTTGACCTATATTCACAAGCTAGCTACTCGTCTGTATGCAGCGTCAGCGTGTATAGTGAATGCAGACAATGTGGCTCAGTGGAACTTACGCTTCGAACACACCGACTGCGTCATTGCGTTTCGATACACCAGAAGTACATTCATTTCCAATGGAACGCTGCATTTGCCTTGCAGCATTGCGTTGCAGAGGCAGTTGCAGTGCGTTCTGTGTGGTGCATACGTTCGATAAATCGAACGTATTGTAATGACCTGACTAGATCATAAATGAACAATTGTCCAGACAGAGGCTTGAGTTTGCGAATTGACGGTTTATTAAACCAACTTTACACAGGCTACTGTTTGGGCCGTAGCACACGCCAAATAAATGACAGATAACCCACAAGCCAATCGTGACCTTCTCTTGTGAAGCCCAGACGTAAGAGAGAGAACAAAGGCGAAACCTGGTCTTAACTTCCAATGCTCCATCCCCCTGCCCAACCCCCCTCCACGCCACTCCGCCAACCGCCAGGATGCCCGGCATCAGAACATTCCAGGCATTCCCGTGATTGGCAGATAGCAGGTTGATTGACATGTCGGACCCCGCGAACACTGGGTACTGGTCAGTACAACACAACCACCTACTAGCCTAACACATAACACACAGCTGTCTGTGCGGGTCGCTACACAGCCCCCCCACCACAAAGTCCCTCGTCCCCGAGGGAACAAACAAAGTCTCTGAAGCGACCCGGAGGTCTCCTTTGCCTGCGTGGCCGTGATGGTCGCAGAGTGCCCCTCTGGGAACCAGGGGATGAAGGCAGGGATATGGGGGACAAGGAAGCGGGAACGGGTAATACAGTCCGTGGCTCTGGGGAACCACGCGGTGACACAGGGGGGGAGACAGGGGGAGTGGGCTGTCTGGAGCCTTGTCTGCGGCACCTGGGGGTGGGTGCCTGGAGAATGGCATTGCCAGAGAGGGGAATTGTGGGGGTTCCTGGGGTTTGGGGAGAAGAGGCCCCTCTGTATGGGGCTAACCTGTCCCGGTGCAGTGCCACCTTTCTCCCCCTGGGAGGAAGCTGCACCCGGTAAACAACCTCCCCTACCCTCTCCAGGACACTGCAGGGTCCCACCCAGTGACTGTCCAACTTGGGGCATCTGCCTTTTTTCCTTAGCGGGCTGTAGACCCAGACCAGCTCCCCAGCCACAAAGTGCCTTCCCCGGGTGTGCACGTCATAGTTCCTCTTCTGCCTCACACCTGCATTCACCAGCTGCTCTCTGGCGAAGGTGTGGGCTGTCTCCAGGCGGTCCTGGAGTCTCCGGGCATACTCCGGCCCCGGGGGAACATGAGGGCTATCCAGGGGCCGACCAAACGCCATCTCCGCAGGGGTGCGGATCTCTCTCCCCAGCATGAGGAGGGCAGGCGTGCAGGAGGTGGAGTCTTGGACAGCGGAGCGGCATGCCATGAGGACCATAGGCAGGTGCTTGTCCCAGTCACGCTGGTGTTTGGAAGAGACGATGGCCAGCTGCTGTCCAAGCGTTTTGTTGAAGCGCTCCACAAGGCCATCACTTTGAGGATGGAGAGGAGTAGTGCGGGTCTTGTGCATACCCAGCCTCTCACACATGGTGGCGAACACACGGGACTCAAAGTTTCTGCCCTGGTCGCTGTGGATGGACTCTGCAGCTCCAAACCTGCTGAACATCCCCGCTGTCAGGGCGTCGACGATGGTCTCTGCCTCCTGGTCAGGCAGAGCATAGGCCTCGGGCCATTTTGTGAAATAGTCCATGGCCGTGAGCACCCAGCGGTTTCCACTGTCTGTGGTGGGGAACGGCCCAACTACATCCACTCCCACCCTCTCCATGGGAGCCCCCACTGGGAACTGTTGGAGCTGAGCATGAGAGCGGCCTGGGGGGCCCTTTCTCGCTGTGCAGTTGTCACAGCGGCGACAAAAGTCCTCCACATCCCTCTTGTGCTGCCCCCAGTAGAAGCCCTGACGGAGACGGCGCAGTGTTTTTGTGACCCCAAAGTGTCCAGTCCCCACCCCACCATGAGTACTCTGGAGCACAGCCTCCCGCAATGCTTTTGGGACCACCACCTGCCACCTCTCCTCTCCCGTAGCTGACTCCTTCCATGCCCGCTGTAGCACGCCATCAGCCAGCCGCAGTCTCTCAAACTTTGACCACAACCCTTTGGTCGCGAGTGAGAGCGCTGTCACCTCTTCCCATGGTGGCCTCACCTGCGCCTCTACCCACTGTAGCACTGGCTGTAGGTCTGTGTCCCGTCCCTGCTGCTGCCGCCATTCAGCCACGTCGACAGTCTGCAGCTCACAGCAGACAGGCCCGCTCGCCCGACACACTGTGGCACAGACCCCCTCTGCACACAGCTCTCTCTCCCGTCCCTCTCTCCGTTCACAGTGGCGGCAGCCGTCTGCAGTACAGGGCCGACGGGACATGGCGTCGGCGTTGGAGTGGCGTGCCCCTGCCCTGTGCACCACCGTGAAGTCATACGGCTGAAGCTCCTCCAACCAGCGTGCCACCTGCCCCTCTGGCTCTCTGAAAGACATTAGCCACTGGAGAGCAGAGTGGTCAGTCCTTACAGTAAAGGGCAGACCACCCAGGTAGTACTTGAAGTGTTTGACGGAAGCCACAACAGCCAAGAGCTCCCGCCGGGTGACACAGTAGCGGCGCTCATGTTTGTCAAATGTTTTGCTGAAGTACGCCACCACTCTCTCCCCCTCTGGCCCCACCTGGGCCAGCACCCCACCCATGCCCACATTGCTCGCGTCTGTGTCCAGGATAAAGGGCAAGGTGAGGTCAGGGGGGGCGAGCACGGGGGCCTCGATCAGTGCACGTTTGAGGGTGTTGAACGCCTCCTCACACTCCACTGTCCAAGTGAAAGCCTTGTCCTTCGGCAGCAGGCGGTTCAGTGGAGCAGCAACGCTTGAGAAGCCCCGTACAAACCTCCTGTAGTACGAGGCCAGGCCCAGGAAGCTCTTCAGCTGACGCTGGTCGGTGGGGGTGGGCCAGTCTCTGACAGCTCCTACCTTGTCCTCCATGGTGCTGATCCCCTCCTTCCCCACTCGGTGGCCCAAGAAGGACACCTCTCTCCTCATGAAGTGGCACTTCTCGGGGTGGAGCTTCAGACCTGCGGCAGCCACCCTCTCCAGCACACGCCGTAGCGCCCCCAGGGCTGACTGGAAGGAGCTGCCATGGGCCAGGATGTCATCGAGGTATACCAGACACTGCTGTCTGGGGATGCCATCCAGCACCCTGTCCATCAAACGCTCAAAAGTAGCTGGAGCGTTGCACAGGCCAAAGCACAGGACCTTGAACTGCCAGTGTCCTCTGTTAGTGGAGAATGCAGTTTTGGCTCTGGCCTCTGGGGAGAGGGGCACCTGCCAGTAGCCACTGCGGAGGTCTAGTGAGGAGAACCAGGAGGACCCCCTAACCAGGTCCAGCGACTCATCGATACGTGGTATGGGGTATGAGTCCTTCCTGGTTACCTCATTCAGCCGCCTGTAGTCCGCACAGAACCTCAGCTTGCCCCCCTTCTTCGGAACCATGACGACTGGCGCCGCCCAGGGGCTGTCTGAGGGCTCAATGAAGTCTGCCCGCTGCATCTCCAACACAGCCTTGTCTGTCGCCTCCTGGCGTGCCAGCGGGATACGGCGGGGACGCATCTTGATGGGTCGAGCATCACCTGTGTCGATGTCATGCTGCACCAGATGAGTCTGACCCACCTCTTCCTCACTCAGCGCAAAGCTGTCTCTGAATTCAAACAGCAACTGCCACAACCGTTCCTGCTGCTCGGGGTCAAGACCAACACAGTTCCTCCCCCATATCTCCCTCACTGCAGACAGTGTCCTCTCCTCTCCCATCTGGGGTAGCTGGGCTGGGGGGGCACGGCCTGGGCTCACAGAGGGCTGTGTCATGGAGGTAGCTGGGGGAATGTAACACACCGCCGTAGGTGACGGGGGGGCTGGGGAAAAGTCACACACAGCTGTGGGGGAGGGGGGGCAGCCATGAGTCTCTGCTGCTTTAACTGTTGGAGTAAAGGGTTTGTTGGGTTGAGTGAATGTGACATTAGGGGGGGCCATGGTGACTTCCGGCCCTCCCTGGAAGCTCAGTGTGCCCCTATTTAGGTCTAACTGGCAGCCTGTGCTCCTAAGAAAGTCCAACCCCAGGATACAAGGGTCCTGCACAGCCGCCACCCACACAGGATGACGCACAGTCCTGCCCCCTACTGTCAGAGTCATTATTCCCTTCCCTTTCATGGGTGCCAGCTCACCTGTGACTGTGCGGAGCTGCACAGTTGTAGGCTCACACTGAGTCCAACCTGGCACAATATCTGGCCTCACCAGGGTTACTGTGGACCCAGTGTCCACCAGGGCGGAGCAGGGCACACCCTCCACAGTGACAGGGACATGACAAAAGTCCCCAACACAGGTCCGGCCCACCACAACAACAGGCTCCATCCGCTTGCTCTCGTCTGCTTCTGGGGGAAGTGGAGCCTTGCTTCCCCGTCTGTGCCGGTGGGCTCCTCCTGAAGATGATGGTGGTTGGGATAGAAAGCCAGGGGTCCGCACTACCCGGTCTATGCGGACCCCGAGCCGTTTCCCTGAGCTCTGGGGGACATGGGGCAATTTCGGCGCAGATGGCCTGGCTGGCCACAACCCCAGCAGACCCTGGGACCAGGGTGTGTGTTTCGTGCCGCCTGTAGCGACACAGCACGAATGAGTTCTGTCATTTCAGCCACCCATGCAGGCTTTTCCGGCTCCGGGCTGCTCTGCCCCCCAGCTCGCACAGAGGGTGTGTCTCCCTGCACCCCCACCAAAGCCCCAGCTGAAGCCCCAGCCCACACCAGCTCCCTCTCCAAAGCCATCTCCAAGGCTATCTGCAATGACTCAGGATGAGCCAGCTGGGTCTGTATGCGCAGCTCCGTAGGAGAGAGCGCCTGTATGAACTGGTCCCGTGCTAGCTCGCTCTGCACGGAGGGGGGCATGTGAGCATATGCCCGCCGAGAGAGGCTCTCAATGTCATTAGCTAACACCCGTAGAGGCTCTCCAGGCTGCCTGCGTCTATTACTCAGTTCGGAGCGCAGTAGCCCGGGCTGTACACACTGTCCATAGCGCCTCCTCAGTGCTCCCACTAAAGCACCATAATCATGTCTGTCCTCGGGGCTAATCAATATCAAACAGGCCAGAGCTTCATCCGTGAGGCATAAAGCCAACTGCAGTGCCCTTTCTTCATCCGACCACCCCCTAAAATGAGCTAACAGTTCAAACTGAGCATGAAAAGCTTCCCAATCCGCCTTACCGGAATACTTCGGGGTCTTAACAGATACGGACGCAGCCGGGAACTGGGCGCCGCCATGTTTGTTTACATCCTGAGCCCCAGATTCCTCGTCCCGCCGCGTTGACGTCACCACTTCGGCCCGCCCACCAGAATCCGCGCGAAACACAGTCGACGAGGCGCTCATGCCCGCTTCAGCCGCCATCACTCTAGCGTCCTCCCTCAAGCGGCCTCTGCGCTCCGACGCCCTGGCGATCTCCTCAGCCAGATCCTCCGACGTCCATGCACACGCACCTCCTTGGCCATAATCGTCCCCTACCTCCACCTTCACTTTCGGATTCCCTCGAAGCATTTTCAACCCCCGTTCTCACCTACGGTAGCTAGCCACATAAGTCAGCTAGCTAGCTGGCTAACTTTTATCAACGTTTTTACTTCTGACACCAATGTAATGACCAGACTAGATCATAAATGAACAATTGTCCAGACAGAGGCTTGAGTTTGCGAATTGACGGTTTATTAAACCAACTTTACACAGGCTACTGTTTGGGCCGTAGCACACGCCAAATAAATGACAGATAACCCACAAGCCAATCGTGACCTTCTCTTGTGAAGCCCAGACGTAAGAGAGAGAACAAAGGCGAAACCTGGTCTTAACTTCCAATGCTCCATCCCCCTGCCCAACCCCCCTCCACGCCACTCCGCCAACCGCCAGGATGCCCGGCATCAGAACATTCCAGGCATTCCCGTGATTGGCAGATAGCAGGTTGATTGACATGTCGGACCCCGCGAACACTGGGTACTGGTCAGTACAACACAACCACCTACTAGCCTAACACATAACACACAGCTGTCTGTGCGGGTCGCTACAGTATGCATCAAATTGTATGAGTGGACTTGACAGAAAGTAGCAAAATATGAATGTAGATTTTTTTTTGCACACATTCAGTAAAAATTTGGGATTACATAAAAACAGTTTGATTGCATAATTTCTTTAAATTTTTTATTTATTTATTTGCCAAGTATATTATTTATTCGATGACATCCTCAAATTAATTGTGAGAGCCTATAATATAATTTCCCTCAAATGCAGTTTTGGAGCGAAATGCAATAATAAATAGTCAAGATAGGCAGAGTAGGCTCTTTCAACAATGAGACCAACGTTGAGGAAGGTGGTATGACTATTTCTTTCACACACACCTCATTGGCTAGGTTAGCAAGCTAGGTTAGCTAGCTAGCTAACGCTAACTAGCCACATCTAGCACAAGCTCACTACTAAACTGACCTGGCAATCCTACTATCGTGGACACAAGCAGCATTTTTTGTGTTTATGTCCCTGTAGCTGTCAGCAGTTGTGTCAAAAAGACACGGTTTTGAGGATACTGCGAAAATGATTCTCTCCTCCATGTGTCCAACCGCATGCGACCATTTGCAAAAGGTACCTGCATCAGTATAGTTGCCTAGCTGCGCAAAATGTTATGCAGCAGTGATGCAATGACGCAGTCGGTGTGTTCGAAGCGTTAAACGCAGTCTTTGGTGTCAAGGACAGAGCTTGTATGGAAACTGTGCCCCCCTCCCTCAACTTTCAGATAGTGGAAACCGGGAGGGTAATGTTTGGTTGCCAGTGGTGTCAGATTGTGTCAATGTTGAAGGGTGCCAGTGTCACACAAAGGTAGATCAGGTAAAATGAGAGAATCAACGATGGGGGGCTGCTGGATGGAAGATTTGTTTTGATTGTGGATGCATATTCATTTCTTTCTTTCAGAGATTGAGATATGACTAAGACAGTTATGTACACAACTGAATGTGTGTATTTAGGTTGTCTAACCACCTGTCCCCCTCTCCTCAGTAATGGAACCAGCATGATCTCGCTGATCATCCCCCCTAAGGACCAGATCTCCAGAGTGGCCAAGATGTTGGCAGATGAGTTTGGCACGGCCTCCAACATCAAGAGCAGAGTCAACAGGCTCTCTGTGCTCGGGGCCATCACCTCTGTACAGCAGAGACTAAAGCTATACAACAAGGGTGAGTGACTGACTGCATAGTTGTGTGATGTTGAAGCCTTGACGACCTCATAGCAGACTCCAAAGCTACAGCAAGGGCCAGTCTGTTCTTTGTTGTGTGTATTTACTATGGGGCACTGGGTCTTGCCTGTGTTGACTGATAATCCCTGTCTCTCCTGCAGTGCCACCTAATGGCCTGGTGGTGTACTGTGGAACCATCGTGACAGATGAGGGCAAAGAGAAGAAAGTCAACATTGACTTTGAGCCTTTTAAACCCATCAACACCTCCCTGTACCTATGTGACAACAAGTTCCACACTGAGGTAGGAGCTCAACTCAGTTCTGTCTGTCTCCTGTATGTGTGTGAATGCGTGTTGTCTAATTGTCTCTAGCGGCAATTGTAATGGAAATGCCCTCTGTCTTTCTCTCTCCCTCTCTCCAGGCGTTGACAGCCCTGCTCTCTGATGACAGTAAGTTTGGCTTCATAGTGATAGATGGTAGTGGGGCTCTATTCGGGACGCTCCAGGGGAACACTAGAGAGGTCCTGCACAAGTTCACCGTGGACTTGCCCAAGAAACACGGTACGCTTCGTTCATCACACACACACACACACACACGCAGAGATAAGAACAAGAACATTAGATGTTATCCCCCACCAATACCCTTTAGCCAATACAATTTATCTCTCTCAGGCAGAGGAGGTCAGTCTGCTTTGCGCTTTGCCCGTCTGAGGATGGAGAAGAGACACAACTATGTGAGGAAGGTGGCTGAGACAGCTGTCCAGCTCTATGTGGCCAACGACAAGGTCAACGTGGCCGGAATGGTCCTAGCAGGGTCTGCCGACTTCAAGACTGAGCTCAGCCAGTCCGACATGTTCGACCCTGTAAGTGTGTGTGTTTTAGATAATCCATGGTTTATGCTGCATTAATCCATACTGTGATCAGTTCATTCTTTGTCAGGTTGATGCTTTTGGTGCAATTCCTCTGATTTTCTGATTCTGAGTGAAACAAGCATTTCATGGCCCACTGACCCCTGTTGTGTGTGCGCGCAGAGGTTACAGGCGAAGATACTGAAGCTGGTGGACATCTCGTATGGAGGGGAGAACGGTTTCAACCAGGCCATCGAGCTGTCGGCAGAGGTCCTCTCTAACGTCAAGTTCATCCAGGAAAAGAAGCTCATAGGTCTGTTTGTGGCACGTTGAGGTTAGATTTTGGGTTATCCCAGCGAATGTGTGTCTGTGTTAGGTGTTTTTGTTAGGGTTAGTGCAGATTGTTTCCTTGTGAATGGTAATGATAATTAGTGTGATGATGATTTGCTTCCCTTTCTCCATCCCCCATCACTAAATGTTTATTTTTTCTATCCTTTATTCCTCTTCCCCTCCATTCTTGCTCTCTCTCTCCTACTCGCTCACTCTCTGCAGGCCGGTACTTTGATGAGATCAGTCAGGACACGGGGAAGTACTGTTTTGGGGTGGAGGACACACTCAAAGCCCTGGAGATGGGGGCTGTGGAGATCCTCATCGTTTATGAGAACCTAGACACCATGCGCTATATTCTTCGCCTGCATGGGGCTGAGAGCGTCGGAACAGAAAACGGTACAGACACACACACTCCCCATGTGCAGTATATCCTCTAGCACCATGAAGTAGAACAACTGAGAAGAGAACGCTACACACACTTCACATGGTTTCTCATTCCCTGTCTCCATTGTCCTTTGTGTTTTCAGATGAGAAGACTCTTTATTTAACACCAGAGCAGGAGAAGGACAAGTCCCACTTCACAGACAAGGAGGTAAACCCTGTTCTCTATCCCTTGTTCTCACACCCACACGCAGGTACACACACGGTTGCCTTGACAACACTTTCTGTCCCTGAACCCATTCAGGTGGTTGAATTTGGTGTTAACTTGTTTACATTTCTTTGCCCTCTCAAACCTGTCCATTTGTGTGTGTGTGTGCTCGCATGTTCAGACTGGGCAGGACCACGAGCTGATTGAAAGCATGCCTCTGCTGGAGTGGTTCGCCAACAACTACAAGAAGTTTGGAGCCACACTGGAGATCGTCACAGACAAGAGTCAGGAAGGGTCTCAGTTTGTCAAGGGCTTCGGCGGCATCGGGGGTGAGTCCACATCAACCAGTTGTTTTATAGAATTATAACATGGTGTCCTTTTGTTACGGTCATGTTGTGGCGGTAGTTCACAGCATGAGGTCAACTTCATGAACCTAATATTAGTAATGACTGTTCAGTCCCGCAACAGTCTTTATCCAGATAATTTACGCTTTCTTACTCTCTCTTTCAGGATGCTTGCGGTACAGGGTGGATTTCCAGGCCATAGATTACCAGGTGGAGGACGACGAGTTTTTCGATTTAGATGACTACTAGGTAGTCGAACTGAATAGGGGAGAAAGAAGGAAAAAGGTGAAGAATGACGAAATAAGGATAGAAATATGCCACTTTTTTTTTTTTTTTTTTTTTTCAGCAAGTGAAAAGAGCCGTACTGACCATGTAGACAGACAAGCATTCAATTTCAAACACGCACACATGTACCCATACATACACATCTAATAACGCTCACACACGCTGAAGAGTGAGATTTTCTTTCAATCCAGAGAGGGACAAAACCCTTCCTGAGTGAATCCCTGCCTTAGAGTGCTGGTTCCTTCCCATGGTTGGATTGGACTTGACTAAAATCGTTTTAGTTTGTTTATTTTTCTCCCCTCCATTTTGAATGGACACAACCGCAAGTTCCCAGCAATCCTCGCTCGCAGCAACCCTCCTTCCCCCCGGTCCGATGAAGACTTTGGACTCCATCCTCGCGTATAGAACATCTATTTTCCTTTCTTTACCTCATCGTGTCCTTGCCCTTCCTCCTTCTATCCACCCTTAATGCTTTTTATATATATATATTTAGGCTTTTTATTTTTTACTGTAATTGCTGCTGTTGTATTTTATTTTTTACCTGGGTTTCTGTAGAGA
Organism: Salvelinus namaycush; assembly: GCF_016432855.1. Lineage (NCBI taxonomy): Eukaryota > Metazoa > Chordata > Actinopteri > Salmoniformes > Salmonidae > Salvelinus > Salvelinus namaycush. The sequence continues at coordinate 11,887,804 of NC_052323.1, read as the reverse complement.
AAGGGGGGTATTAAATTTTAACTGCTGAAAACCATTGCTACCTCCTCATCCACTGTGGTCTCAATCATGTGGAGTGTCGTTCCCAGAGGAACTGGCTCTACCGGCTCCCCTGCTGATGAACATTTTTATTTAGCCCATGAGCATCAGAGTGGCTGTAGAATGTGTGAATTGTTTATATGCTATCCTGTGCATGTATTTTATACTGAACAAAAATATAAATGCAACAATTTTAAAGATTTTTACTAAGCTACAGTTCATATAAGGAAATTGAAATAAATTCATTAGGCCCTAATCTATGGATTTCACATGACTGGTAATACAGAGATGCACTCGGTTAGACCACTGGTCAGGTTTTTGACGTCTCGATCAACAGTGTAAAAGTTAAGGAGAAAATGGAATTCAGAAAATGAACACCATCACCCATTCTACACGTTTTATTCATCACATATGTAAGAATACATTTGCCCAGACATTGCTCAAGTTGGCCTTTACATCCCTGTTTGAAGAGATACATGCCTAGATTTGTCATTTTAGCCATTATATCCACTGTCTTTTCAAATGATCTGCTGCTTGTTTACTAGTGTTTAGAAGTACTGCAGAATGAATATGCTTCCACAATCAACACAAATCTTCCACCCATCAGCCCCCCTTACATCATTCTCTAATATTACCTGACCCAACAGAAATGTATATATATTTTTTAGTTGGCAGTCCTAGTGCCGGGAAGGCAAAGTGTTCATCATACTCATTGTAAGATGCAAGTCATCGCTGAGCCTGGATATTTAATATCGTTACAATAAGTGATGATTACTGATAAAGCTTTGTGTTTCCCAGTATGTTAACATCTTTTTGTCCAACCATTTGTCCTTCTGATTGGGGAGTCACTGGAGGTGCGTTCAGTTCACTTGAACGTTTGCTACGTGGCCGAACGGTTTCTACTGAACGACAAGTGTTCTAAAAACGTTGAACAGACTTTGAGGTACGTTTGCTCCGGTTTGGTAGGTGTGGAGAGCGTTCTTGGTGGGTTTCAATTCATCCCGCCAGGTCGCCAGTGTAGGCGTATTTTGTTTCCGCTGAAAATTGAATCAATTCGATTTGGAAGCGGGCTGGCTCCCGGGCATGAGCCAGGTGTCCTGTTCAAAACAAAAGTGACGTAATTAAGCACATGTAGTAATGACTACGATTATGCGTTTCCCATGCAAAAGGGTAAATGCTGCCTTGACAAAATGATCGAGCGGTGCAGATTACTGTTCGATTTGAGAATGGTGCGCCTCCCTCTCAGCTTTCGCCCGATGACGTGACGGGCCAGGTGCCCCGCGGCTCAGCATAATCGAATCTTCCCATTATACCTCAGTGATGCTAGGTGTGGCTGACAGCGTTCCCCAATCCACAACCAACCCATCTCCGTTTTTCAACTGGTTGTTCAGTACAGCACCGTTTCTGTTCAATTGAACGTCAAAACGTACTGAACGCAGCCCGGGGAAAGCCGTGATAGCACGACAAGCCAATCATTATGGGGCTAATGCACGCCTCTTTAGCTTAGCTCGGCCAATCAGAGTGTCTGATTTTGAAGGGAGTGCCCCATCCCCCACTAAACACAGCCCTGCCAAGCTGTAGTTTTGGAAGTTTAATGACGTCTCTGCATTTGCAGGCCGCCGACGCAGGGTTGGGTTTCTATTTTCACAGCCGAGATTCGGGGGGAACAACAACATGGAGCCGGAGATGGAGGACAACACGTTGGAATTAATGGTAAGCTTTGGTGAGATTAGGTCCCCGGGGTTGCTATTGGGCTCGAAAAGGAACCGTGGAGCCTTGAATCGAAGGCTGGCGGGGTACCAATTCGAACCGACGGTCAGGAGAGGTGGAGGAAAAATGAGGGAGGGCCTGAAAGAGCGATGTTTTTCCTTGAGTATACTGGTCCAGCGATTGACTAGGTCATCGACACCTAACTATCTTTCAAATTGACAGGACAGTCCCTTCCCTTTGCAGTGGACAATTTGAATCATTAACATGTAAAATAGTCGAAAGGTTACTTAAAGTCGTCCGCTGAAGAAAGCCAAGATTTTCGGTGTAGCGTTTCACTGCAGTGACGCTGCGCCACACGGCCCAGTGTGTCATAGTTAGTTAGCTAACTAGTTAGCCTGTTAGCTATGGACTCAACATACATGACTAGCTATAAAAATGTATATTAAGATCATATAAACAGAATGAAGCGTGTTGCCCCCACCCCTCTTCAATGTCGATATGTTATTGTAACTAGTGTGCGTGTTTGTTTATAAAGCTGCGTAGAAGGAAGTGGGCATCAACATTAACTAGTTAGAAAGAGGTATTTAAATTGTTAACTCCATTACTAACGTAGTTGGGCACCCTGACATTGTGTTGTGATTCATTAATCATTTCAATTTACTTGACACTCAGTAGTTTCATTTTGACAGCTACATAAATGCCAGCTGTCTAAGTTAGTTAGCTATTGATGTTGTATTTGGTTTTTCATCTTGTCATCGTTCAATTTACCAAGGTAGCTAACGTAAGTTCGCAGTATTCATTGGTAGCTGATTAGCTAGTTAGCTGAACTAGACACATGATCCGCCCAAAAGACAATATATCATATTTCGGGGGGTTATAGCTGTTTGCCCAGAGTTCTAGTTTGTTAGTGGTTGGTCTGACATCATTTTTGATAGAGGACGTCAGCTAATTGCCAGTCTTGACAGGCAAATGTGAGAGTTAGCTAGAAGCTGTAAACAGAGTTTATAGCTACAGTAAGGGGGATACCTATTCAGTTGTACAACTGACTGCGTTCCACTGAAATGTCTTGCCTAAGCCTGATATTTACAGTAAAAGGGTCTGATCAAAAAGTAACGGATTTGGTTCCAGCCAGCAGAGAAAGTGAAATTCCACAGAAGAAGACTGTCTCCTCACACAACAGCAAGGATGGCATTACTTTCATGATGAATCAGAAATGAGTAATACTCTCAAGTGATTCACCTGTAACTAACTAATGAATCTGTCAGGACTTGAGTTTTTATTTTCCTATTTAGGTAAACGTCACACCCCTCTCTAAAACACAACTACTTTAAAATGAGCCCTGCAAGTAACTACATTGAACTTGAGCTAGGATATGTTTCTGTTCTATTTACCCTCAGGCCTACCCAGGACCCAGGAGTAGCCTTTCACCGATATAGGCCATATTATATGGCCTACTTTCACTGAATTGTTTGGCAATGTACACTCATGTTGGGTTTGTTGTTTTCTGTTTGTGTGTGTGCATTTTGTCCCTATGTAAATCACTAACCACTTCCATAGTGTGAGGATGGCAGAGCAGAGGGCAGGGCATTAACAAAAATCAGAGGGCAGAAAATTGACAAACATGCCTGTTGCCCCTCCCACTCCTCTTCCTATCCCCACCCACTTCATATCTAATAATGCTTTTGTATGTCTAACTATGCCTTGTGTTTGAAAGTGTGTATGTCTTTTTTCGCTCACTGTGCAAATGTGCTTGTAGTTCTAATACTGGTTTTTCCCCTCACTACCCCAAACTCCTCCTCCCTTCTCTTCTCCTCATCCTCAAACACTGGTTTGGTTACACATCTCTCTCCTCAACACCAATCTATTCTTTCCTCTCCTATTCTGTTTGGTCATCATTGTCTTCACTCCTTTTTTTTATTTACGTATTCTTTCCCTCTGACCCTCTTCCTTCTGCTGCGCTCTTATCTATCCTCTTAACCTCATCTCCTTTCCTCCCCTTCATCTCCCTTGTTCCCTCATCTCTCTTTTCCTCTCTCTCATCATCACCCTTTCTCTCCCTCCCTGTCATTCCTGTTTTCTCTCCTTTCATTCCTCTCTCTCTCTCACAGAGCTCTGTGCCTCGCTCTCTCTGGCTGGGCTGCTCCTCGGTGGCAGAGAGTTTGTGTGCACTCAGGTGCCTGCAGAGCATCCCCTCTACCCGGGCTCACAACCAGGTTCTGCTACTCTCTCCTCTTAATTCTGACCGACCTACCTGCTGCCCCACTCTCTCCTCCCTCCTCTTCACCCCCTAACACCACACCACCACGTACTATGTCCTGCATCCTCCCATGGCCCTTTTGCCTTCCTGCCTCTCCCTCCCCCAAAATCTGCTCTTCTCTCAGGCACCTCTCTGGCATCTTCTGCTCCAAGGTAGATCCAGGCCAGCTTCCAAAAGATTGTTTACGTTACACCATAAACTGAACATTGATGATAAACCACTGTGAGCATAATAGGCTAACACGTGAATCACAGGAACAGGCTTCTATCAAGCCTGGCCAAACCTAGCAAGTACTGATTGAAGTGAAAGTTAAGCTTCCAGTAGCTAGGCTGCGTCTCTCCCTCCCTCGCAACTGTCAAGAGGAAGTGTTGCATGTTTTTATTTTTATAAAACAAAAAAATAAAACAAATTCTGTGTTTATTGCACAAGTTCACCTGGTAAAATTTGTTAAATTAATCTGAGTCAGAATAGCGGAGTTGGCTGGGGGGACAATAAGGATAGGCTAACAGAGCATGTTGCCTGGGGAGCAATGCTAGGTTGCCTGGAGGTGTGTAGGACTGGGGGTGTAGTGAGGCTCCGCGGTATGCTTGCCTGGGTGTCACTGGCTGCCTGTCCCTATGGCCTAGGCTTCTCTCTACACCACCGGTCTGTCTGCTTTGTACTGAACTGCTAGTGTCTGCTTCAGCCCTGATTTTGTGTGTGTACCCGTCTGTCTGTCTGTGTACCCGTCTGTCTGTCCGGTTACTATTGGTTTAAAATGGTGGTCACCAACCGGTTGATCACGATCAACTGGTCGATGTCCAAGGCGTTCCCAGTTGATCACCAAACATTATATATATTTTTTGAGTTAGCAGTCCTAGTGCCGGGAACGCCAAGTGTTCCCATTTTGAGCCATTTCATGTATCTGAAGGTAGAACTCCCCTACCCGGCAGGCCCAGAGCGCAAATCAAGTGCCCTTATAGGCCTACCACTGGCCAATCAGATAGCTCAGATAACCATGTCTGAACAGTTTCCTGGAGCCGTAGACTGTAAAAAGAAGCCTGGAACACACAGCAAAGTTGATACTGTGAGATTTCCAAACTTTTTAAAAAGATGGCTAGAGAGAGACTCAATGAATACGGCAAAGAGCTGCTGTTTTTGAGCAAGGTCATGTTTAAGTTATTCAGCACTGTCAAGACTGTTCAATGCCTTTTATAAGCTATAACATGCACGTTCTCCCTACTTCCACTCACGCTACAACCAGCACTGCAGCTGTAATGAATGAGTAAAGCGTAAATGAATGAGTAAAGTGTTCCGATAAGCTTGCATTGTTAATATTAGAGCTAAAGGTCGACCGATTATGATTTTTCAACGCCGATACCGATTATTGGAGGACCCAAAAAAGCCGGTACCGATTAATCGGCCGATTTTTGCAAAAATGTATTTGTAATAATGACAATTACAACAATACTGAATGAACACTTATTTTAACTTAATATAATACATCAATAAAATCTATTTAGCCTCAAATAAATAATGAAACATGTTCAATTTGGTTTAAATAATGCAAAAACAAAGTGTTGGAGAAGAAAGTAAAAGTGCAATATTTGCCTTGTAAGAAAGCTAATGTTTAAGTTCCTTGCTCAGAACATGAGAACATATGAAAGCTGGTGGTTCCTTTTAACATGAGTCTTCAATATTCCCAGGTAAGAAGTTTTAGGTTGTAGTTATTATAGGAATTATAGGACTATTTCTCTCTCTACGATTTGTATTTCATATACCTTTGACTATTGGATGTTCTTATAGGCACTTTAGTATTGCCAGTGTAAAAGTATAGCTTCCGTCCCGCTCCTCGCTTCTATCTGTGCTCGAACTAGGAACACATCGACAACAGCCACCCTCGAAGCAGCGTTACCCATGCAGAGCAAGGGGAACAACTACTCCAAGTCTCAGAGCGAGTGACATTTGAAACGCTATTAGCGCGCGCCCCGCTAACTAGCTAGCCATTTCACATCGGTTACACCAGCCTAATCTCGAGAGTTGATAGACTTGAAGTCATAAACAGCGCAATAGCTGCTGGCAAACGCACAAAAGTGCTGTTTGAATGAATGCTTACGAGCCTGCTGGTGCCTACCATCGCTCAGTCAGACTGCTCTATCAAATCATAGACTTAATTATAACATAACACACAGAAATACGAGCCTTTGGTCATTAAAATGGTCGAATCAGGAAACTATCATTTCGAAAACAAAACGTTTATTCTTTCAGTGAAATACAGAACCGTTCCGTATTTTATCTAACGGATGGCATCCCTAAGTCTAAATATTGCTGTTACATTGCACAACCTTCAATGTTATGTCAAATTATGTACAATTCTGGCAAATTAATTATGGCCTTTGTTAGGAATAAATGGACTTCACACAGTTCGCAATGAGCCAGGCGGCCCAAGCTGCTGCATATACCGTGACTGCTTGCACGGAACGCAAGAGAAGTGACACAATTTCCCTAATTATAAGAAATTCATGTTAGTAGGCAATATTAACTAAATATGCAGGTTTAAAAATATATACTTGTGTATTGATTTTAAAGAAAGGCATTGATGTTTATGGTTAGGTACATTGGTGCAACGACAGTGCTTTTTTCGCAAATGCGCTTGTTAAATCATCACCCGTTTGTCGAAGTAGGCTGTGATTCAATGAGAAATTAACAGACACCGCATCGATTATATGCAACGCAGGACAAGCTAGATAAACTAGTAATATCATCAACCATGTGTAGTTTGCTAGTGTTTATGTTAAGATTGATTGTTTTTTTTATAAGATAAGTTTAATGCTAGATAGCAACTTCTTGCTGCCCTCACGTAACAGGTAGTCAGCCTGCCACGCAGGCTCCTCGTGGAGTGCAATGTAATGCAGGTGGTTAGAGCGTTGGACTAGTAACCGAAAGGTTGCAAAAACGAATCCCCGAGCTGACAAGGTAAAAATCTGTCATTCTGCCCCTGAACAAGGCAGTTAACCCACTGTTCCTAGGCTGTTATTGAAAATAAGAATTTGTTCTTAATAACTGACTGGCCTAGTTAAATAAAGGTGTCCAAAAATACCAATTACCGATTGTTATGAAAACTTGAAATCGGCCCTAATTAATTGGCCATTCTGATTAATCGGTTGACCTCTAATTAGCGCCTTGTCTTTTTTTAATATCGAGGAATATTTCACTTTTTCTGATCATAGGAGTAACATGAACTGGTGCATGAGACAGAAATAATGCAGTGCAACTTGATTTTTGCGATCAGCTGGAAGACTGCATCGCCTTTTCTCAGTGGAGGGACAGTGGCTCTGGTAAGGCAGCCTAACCACTGCTCTCTCCCTCCCCTCAGACTGACCATCAGATGCAGGTCATCAGTCCAGTAAAAAAAAAAAGTGAATTATTATGCTCACTTGGCTGTACCTCAAGTAACACAACAAATTATTAACTTTTTACATTTCAAAATGTTCTGAGAAGAACAACATTGGCAGGGCCATTCAAGCAGTGATAATGTATTGGGCCTATGGCCTACTGCACAAACCTCATTGTTACAGAACCTATTTTAATTGGTTAATGTTGCATAGGCATTACCTTTTGTACGTCTTTTTTCTTCATGTAAAATAAAAATCTTCCATCTTGACTCACAAAGAGGTTGGTGACCACTAGTCTAAAACGATACAGTGCAACATCAGGTTGATTTTTGCAGATGAGGTAGTACGTCTATCCTCTGAAGAAATACCTTCTATGGTTGTCTTCTACTGACATCCATACACACCTGGACAGGGCTCTCAATAGTCTGACTGGTTCAGATGAAGTGTGTGTAAGGGACACGGACATATTGTAAACCTGCACTGTCATTTCTCCATACAGAACACGTCAGTCATGTTGTCGTCTCTCCATACAGAACACGTCAGTCATGTTGTCGTCTCTCCATACAGAACACGTCAGTCATGTCGTCTCTCCATACAGAACACGTCAGTCATGTTGTCGTCTCTCCATACAGAACACGTCAGTCATGTTGTCGTCTCTCCATACAGAACACGTCAGTCATGTTGTCGTCTCTCCATACAGAACACGTCAGTCATGTTGTCGTCTCTCCATACAGAACACGTCAGTCATGTTGTCGTCTCTCCATACAGAACACGTCAGTCATGTCGTCTCTCCATACAGAACACGTCAGTCATGGAGTCGTCTCTCCATACAGAACACGTCAGTCATGTTGTCGTCTCTCCATACAGAACACGTCAGTCATGTTGTCGTCTCTCCATACAGAACACGTCAGTCATGTTGTCGTCTCTCCATACAGAACACGTCAGTCATGTTGTCGTCTCTCCATACAGAACACGTCAGTCATGTTGTCGTCTCTCCATACAGAACACGTCAGTCATGTTGTCGTCTCTCCATACAGAACACGTCAGTCATGTTGTCGTCTCTCCATACAGAACACGTCAGTCATGTTGTCGTCTCTCCATACAGAACACGTCAGTCATGGAGTCCCAGAACCACGTAGACGACCTCTCTCCAAAGAAAACCACAATTCTCACCAAGGTGTGTGTAGGTGGATTATGAGTGTATGTCATCTATGTAATGTGTCTTAGAGATTTAAATTATAAAATATAATAATCGTCCTTGAAAAACACTTAAGTTATGACAATGGGAAATTAGATTTTAGTGGGAAGGGAACTCATAGTGTGTGTGTGAGGGATGTGCGTCTTTCCTATTCAAGACGATTGGATCCGTATGTAGAGACATGGTCTACTATACAGGAACGATACGTTTTAGTTTGAAACGATTCGGTTTGACTATAGAACGATACTATTTGATGCATTAGTATTTGTTGCGTAAACATACATTTTCCGTTTTTAAAATTAAAATCTACTGCAGATTGAGCTCATGAGCTGGGCCTCTGCTGAATCTGTCTGAGCTGACTTTTGTGTGTACACTATCTAATCAAAAGTATTTGGACACCCCTTTTCAAATTTGTGGATTCAGCTGTTTCAGCCACACCCCTTACTGACAGGTGTATAAAATTGAGCTCCCTGCCATGCATAGACAAACATTGGCAGTAGAATAGCCTTGCTGAAGAACTGTGACATTAAACGTGGCACCATCATAGGATGCCACCTTTCCAACAAGTCAGTTTGTCATATTTCTGCCCTGCTGAACTGCCCCAGTCAACTGTAAGTGCTGTTATTGCGAAGTGGAAACATCTAGGAGCAACAACGGCTCAGCCGAGAAGTGGTAGGCCACACAAGCTCACAACGGGACCGCTGAAGCGAGTAAAAATCTTCTGTCCTCCATTGCAACACTCACTACCGAGTTCCAAACTGCCTCTGAAAGCAACATCAGCACAAGAACTGTTCGTCTGGAGCTTCATGAAATGGGTTTCCATGGCCAAGCAGCTGCACACAAGCCCAAGATCACCATGCGCAATGCCAAGCGTCGGCTGGAGTGGTGTAAAGCTTGCTACCATTGGACTCTGGAGCAGTGGAACATTTTCTTTGAAGTGATGAATCACGCTAAACCATCTGGCAGTCCGACGGACTAATCTTGGTTTGGCAGATGCCAGGAGAATGTGCCAACTGTAAAGTTTGGTAAAGGTGGAATAATGGTCGGAGGCTGTTTTTCATGGTTCTGACTAGGCCCCTTAGTTCCTGTGAAGGGGTATCTTAATGCTACAGAATACAATGACATTCTAGACGATTCTGTGCTTCCAACTTTGTGGCAACAGTTTGGGAAGGCCCTTTCCTGTTTCAGCATGACACTGCCCCTGTGGACAAAGCGAGGACCATACAGAAATAGTTTGTCAAGATTGTTGTGTAAGAACCTGACTGTCCTACAAAGAACCCTGACCTCAACCCCACCGAACACCTTTAGTATGAATAGGAATGCCGACTGCGAGCCAGGACTAATCCCCCAACATCAGTGCCCGACCTCCCAGATGCTCTTGTGGCTGAATGGAAGCAAGTCCCTGCAGCAATGTTCCAACATCTAGTGGAAAGCCTTCCCAGAAGAGTGGAGGCTGTTGTAGCAACCTCAGCCGGTTCCACCGTGTTTTTTAAAAATTGTTCCCCTCAATCAGGGACTGATTTAGACTTGGGACACCAGGTGGGTGCAATTAATTTATCAGGTAGAACATAAAACCAGCAGCCTCTGAACCTCGTAGGTTAAGAGTTGAATACCCCTGCTGTGAACTATGTAGGCAGCTGATCAGAGCCATCTACCGACCCACTACCACTGTCCGATTAGAACCATACGGGACACTAGGCATCTACCGACCCACTACCACTGTCCGATTAGAACCATACGGGACGCTAGGCATCTACCGACCGACTACTACTGTCAAATTAGAGCTACTGACCCACTACCACTGTCCGATTAGAACCATACGGGACACTAGGCATCTACCGACCCACTACTGTCAAATTAGAGCCATACGGGACACTAGGCATCTACCGACCCACTACTGTCAAATTAGAGCCATACGGGACACTAGGCATCTACCGACCCACTACCACTGTCAGATTAGAGCCATACGGGACACTAGGAATCTACCACTGTCAGATTAGAGCCATAAGGGACACTAGGAATCTACTGACCCACTACTACTGTCAAATTCGAGCCATACGGGACACTAGGCATCTACCGACCCACTGTCAGGTGCAGATGTGTAAGATCTGGAGCAGGTCGTCTACCTCGCGGGTTTCAGCGCGCGAAGCTGTGCTCAGTTTGACGAGGCTACTGATTTTGACTGGGGTTGTTTAGCATGCAAAAAGACTTGCAGATAACTGACTTAACACAGTTCCATGCAGTGCTACACTGATGGAGAGGACGCATCGGTTGTCACAAAAGATTAGGTATTTTCAGAAAGTAGAAAATGTAAAACGAGGAACAACAAAAAATGTGAACCAGCAATTCCTAAAGTTTGAATTGATTTTCTGACCGACTGATACTACATTTGATTGGTTTGGTGTCCGCTTACCAATGCACTTGTTTTAAACAATTGAATCGGGGAGCGACGCGTATCAGGGAGTCATTTCATCCCGTGTGTTTGTGTGTGTCAGTAACCCCTCTGTCCTCTCCCTGTCAGTTTAGTAATGGTCCTGTAATGACAGGCTCTCGTAAGCGTCCGTCAGAGGGGAACTGTGACAAGGAGCAGTGCATCGCCCTGTTTGACCAGTGGTCTGAGACTGACCAGGTGGAGTTTGTAGAACACCTCATCTCCCATATGTGCCACTACCAACACGGCCACATCAACACCTACCTCAAACCCATGCTTCAACGTGACTTCATCACAGCACTGCCAGGTAACACACACACACGTTCAGATTCTCCAACAAACACACACCACTGACTTCTGAACTCTCACACACTCATCCACACACATTCAGGTCTTCTCCCACTCTGACTCTCACTTGCACCTCCTTTCTCCCTCCCTCTCTCTAGCCCAGGGGCTGGACCACATAGCAGAGAACATTCTGTCGTTCCTGGACGCGCAGTCTTTGTGCTCGGCAGAGCTGGTGTGTAAGGAGTGGCAGAGGGTGATCTCAGAGGGCATGCTCTGGAAGAAACTCATAGAACGCATGGTGCGCACAGACCCCCTCTGGAAAGGCCTGTCCGAGAGGCACCAGTGGTGAGCGCGCACACACTCAAACAATTTCACTTGACTTCTTTTGAATTCTGAAATTTGAGTTCTCATTGGCTTATTGTTCTGTCCGTCATCGAAGGGAGAAGTATCTGTTCAAGAACCGAACGACAGAAGTCCCGCCGAACTCCTACTACCACTCCCTCTACCCCAAGATCATCCAGGACATAGAGGTAAGACAGTAGCTCTGTCCACAAACAAACCCTAGCCCTTTTTGGTTTCATAGGGCTCTGGTGTAAAGTAGGGTACTCTAGAGGGAATGCCATTTGGAAGTGTTTTGTGTACCTATAGACCTTGAAAGGCTGATTCATCTTGATGGAAAAGATCTTTTCCTCTCTCACCTTGTTGTTCTCCCCATCAGTCTCCATCTCTTGTTTTTCCTCGCTCACATATCCACTCCTTTCTCTCTTCTCTACCTGCCCTGTTGTCTTCTTGTGTATCCCTTCTCTCTCTCTCTCTCTCTCTCCCCCACTCCCTGTGAACCCCCCCTCCCCTTTTCTCCTCTCCTCCTTCTCCACCCCGTCTCTGCTCCCTCTCTCCCCCCTCTCCTCTTTCTCCCTCTTTCTGTGTAGACGATTGAGGCTAACTGGCGGTGTGGCAGACACAACCTACAGAGGATCCAGTGTCGGTCAGAGAACAGTAAAGGAGTCTATTGCCTCCAGTACGACGACGATAAGATCATCAGTGGCCTTAGAGACAACTCCATAAAGGTATGTGTGTGTGCCTATCTTTTTGACAGGGCAAGATGGATGAATCATCATGGTATTACAGACTACCTTTGAAGTGAAACAGCAGCTTGTCTTTCTCCCAGAGAACAGACATGAATTAAAATATGAATTAAAATATGAATGGAGTAATTGTTCCACTCATCTGTCCTGGAGGGAGAAAGGGAGGGGCGTGAGGATTTGTCTTGTTGTTTTAGAGGGGGGGGCTGTCTGACTGAGGTACCCAGGAAAAGGCTAGCCTGCCCAGCTCCAGAGCTGCAGTACAAAGAGATGCCTCCACGTTGCAGGGAAATGGAGCATGGTCAATACTCTGAGACCAGCTCATTCTTACCCTGACCCAAATCTCCTGCTCTCTGTGTGTAGATCTGGGACAAGCAGTCTCTGGAGTGTCTGAAGATTCTGACAGGTCATACAGGCTCTGTGCTGTGTCTGCAGTATGATGAGAGGGTCATAGTCACTGGCTCCTCCGACTCTACTGTCAGGTATGACCCAGCCGTCGTCATATACGCACACTTAAGCTTCGTCCGAATGGCACCTATTCACTCTGTAGTGCACTAGTTTTGACCAGGACCCATAGGTTTCTGGTCAAAAGTAGTTCACTACCGTATATGGAGAATACAGTGGCATTTTGGGACACCTATATGACACCTCCACACCTTTCTAACTGCGATGTGACTTCTTCACCGTCAGCTCCATGGAAATACACATAGAATCCCTACATTAGCATCCTAGAAACGTGACTAAAAAGTCAGGATAGCCAACCGTGTCGGTGTGCATCCGTCTCCACATCGCTCTGCTTTACCCCATTCCTTTAGCCATCTGTGATCTGTCTTCAATCACTGTCCCAAATGGCAGCTTATTCCCTATGAAGTGCAGGGCCCATAAGGATCTGGTCTTAAGTAATGCACTATGTAGGGAATAGCGTACCATTTGGGACGCGATCACACTCTGTGTCACGGTTAGTTTCAACTGTCACACTAGCCAGCCCTCTGAGTCAAACATGGAGAGACTTCTGGTTGCACTCTGCCTTGAGGTTTTGCTATATGTCTGAAACCTTCCTCACGTATTTCTAGCTAGTGTTACGCTGCGCTATCCACCATCTGTGAATGCCAGTCTCTCTCTACCACACTTATTACAGTCTGTGCAATTGTCTGTAGACACACACTGATTGTAGGCCTTGCCTGAAGAGAGCTTTTTCAATTAAATCGTCAACAGTTGCCACCCTCCAGGGTAGGTCTATCTTTGACAGTGTAAAAATTGTGACTGTTGAGTGATCGTCAAGATGGTTAGCTAACATTTTCACAATGCTCAACATGAGGCAAGACTGTGTGTGCCAACACATGGCTGCCTGCTGCATACGGACACTCAACCTTCACACACTCATTACTTCACTCTCCCTTAGAGGTATCCAAGGAAAATGTGACTTCACTTCCTTAGCAACGGCTTGACGGGGACTTGTTTCCAGTGTGTGTTCTGAGTGCGTGTTTGATCCTCTCTCCCTGGCGAGCAGTGGAACTCAATAAAAACGTTTTAATGGCTGGTCCCGTGTGTGTGTTGACTGGGACTCGGTGTTTTCACCAATACGTCTCTTTCGCTCTCCATCTCTTTTCCTTTCCCTCTTTCCCCCCCTCTCCCTATTATATCCTTCTCTCTCCATCCCTCTTGCCCTTGACTCTCTCTCCTCCCCCGTCCGTGCAGGGTGTGGGACGTGACGTCAGGTGAAGTACTGAACACTCTAATCCATCACAACGAGGCGGTGCTCCACCTGCGCTTCTGTAACGGTCTGATGGTGACGTGTTCCAAGGACCGCTCCATCGCCGTGTGGGACATGGCCTCGCCCACCGACATCAGCCTCCGGCGCGTCCTCGTGGGGCACCGAGCCGCCGTCAACGTGGTCGACTTCGACGACAAATACATTGTGTCGGCATCTGGAGACCGCACCATTAAGGTGTGAGGGGAGAATGGTGTGATTACATCAATCTTGGTATATAGAATATGGGGCTTCTGTGTATGTTTGTGCACATTGAGTATTTCAATGTCTCTACTGTAGTGGATATTGGTGTTTCATGTTCATTTTGATGTGGGGTATCATATCGGAGTGTCTCTGCTGCCCCCTGCAGGTGTGGAGCACCAGTACGTGTGAGTTTGTGCGCACGCTAAACGGACACAAGCGAGGCATCGCCTGCCTGCAGTACAGAGACAGACTAGTGGTCAGCGGCTCCTCAGACAACACCATACGGTAAGAGAGTGTGTTTTCTAGTTTCACTAGGTTTACGGGGTGTTGTGGGACGTGTGTCTGAGTAAAATGTCTGTCGGTCATGAGAAAGGGTTCGCACAAGGTGCTTGGAAGTGCTTAAATCCAGGTACTGGAATACCTTGAAAATCAGACATTTTCTCAAGTTGGTTCTTGAAGAACAGATAATGATCAAATATTTTGGAGTAATGTATTGATCTTGCAAATTAATTTCCAGGCAGACTGCAGTTTTATTTCCTCACGTGTTTCACATTCTGGTTTCCAGGCGAGCTCGCTCATTCCACCCACACTGCCACTCAGCCAGGCAGCTACAGAACTGATTGATTAGGCGCTGCCAAACGTCACATCGATAGCTAAAATGCTGGGCAATTGTATATTCAATGCTACCTTTTGTGCGCATGGAAAAGGTCTAGGATCTTTTATTTCAGCTCATGAAACATGGACCAACACTTTTTATATGTTGCGTTTTTATATATTTGTTCATTATAGTTTACCCACCTTTTTTACCACATGACTCGACCCAACCAACCCACACCGTGTAAGGTGTAAAAAAATGCGTCGGACTTTAGCATTATGAGCATGGGTGAATCAGCACTGGAGAGCCACACGACGGCGGATCCCCGGAGAGCCACACGACGGCGGATCCCCGGAGAGCCACACGACGGCGGATCCCCGGAGAGCCACACGACGGCGGATCCCCGGAGAGCCACACGACGGCGGATCCCCGGAGAGCCACACGACGGCGGATCTTGTGCTGGCGCCATTTCTACATTGTGACTCTTTCCCTTCAACCTCCAGAGCTTTTTTTGCTGATCGCCTCATTCACGGGACGCCTGCGATATTCTGCTTCATCAAGCAGCAGGCGCCCTCCTGCCGTTCTGGTGGCCGTTCACGTGCAGTTTTCCCTCACAGCCCACCTGACCGGAGACACTAAAGCTGCCAGTCAGAAGCAAGGGGCTTTTTCGTAGCTATTAAGTAGTAGCTTCCCAAGGCCCAATAAACACAGTCATTAAGCTGGAATGGTTGAGTAATGTGAATAGGACATGTGTGTTCACCAGAGTCCCAAAACTCTGCTCATCACTACTACAATTACATCATCAATACTGACTTACCACTCATGTATGTAGTGAAACAATGTATTATTGACTACAACTTTCAAGTAGTAATGAATACGAAGTTTGTTTTGTTTAAATTGAGGTTGAAAGACTGCCATTCTGGTGGCGACTAGAAACAACTGCATAATATCAACTATTACATATTGATGGTCCTTGAAAATTAATCTCAGTGTGAGGAAGAAGTACTTGAATTTGACTGTATGAACCCTGATGAACTGTAATGTCAATGTGTGCTCCAGGTTATGGGATATTGAGTGTGGAGCGTGTTTGCGGGTGTTGGAGGGTCATGAGGAACTGGTCCGCTGCATTCGCTTCGACAACAAGAGGATCGTCAGTGGTGCCTACGACGGGTGAGACACACACACAGCAAAACAGTATACTGATTGATCGTTGTCTTCTTCCAACAAAAGCGCACACACACACACACTGCTGTTCTGACCTTGTCTCCTTTCTCTGCAGTAAGATAAAGGTGTGGGATCTGCAAGCTGCTCTGGATCCACGAGCCCCAGCCAGCACCTTGTGCCTGCGCACACTGGTGGTGAGTTTCTGTGTGTGTGTGTCTCTCTGTCAAGGTGTTTGAGGTGATTGTCATGGTATTATATGCGTCTGTTTTCAGGAGCACTCGGGACGTGTGTTCCGGCTGCAGTTTGATGAGTTTCAGATCATCAGCAGTTCCCATGACGACACCATCCTCATCTGGGACTTCTTGAATGTGTCGACCAATGGCCAGTCAGAGGGCCGGTCCCCCTCACGGACCTACACCTACATCTCCAGATAGCAGGTAAAACACACACACACACTGGCTGAAACTCTGGCTTGTAGTTGCTGACCTGTCGCTGTCCTGCAGGTGGCACCATCCACTGCAGCTAGTCCTGGAGGAGCTGATATCGGATTGGCTGATGGAGTGTGTTGCAGAGGTGCTCAACTCGTCTTCTTCCTCATCCTTTTGTCAGTACCCCTGTTCTGACAAGGACTCTCCCACCCTTGAAAAACATACACACTGCAACGTTTCGCACTGTAGAATGCACACACACACACCTGCACGTTCATATTCTATCACTGGCTTATGTTCCCCAATCTACAGTAACCCACCAACAGTGGACTAGACATATCTTACTCCTTACCTTAGTAAATCCCTTCAGAAGTCCTACCTTAAGCTCTAGTTCTTCAGTTCCCAACCCTGCCTAGACACACACGGATGGACAGAGAATGACCTTGGCGCTGCAGAGTGGGAGAGAGAGACTCTTGAACTCAGCTCTGAGAGAAGGTGGATGAACTATGGAGTGAGAAGCAGGGAGGGAGGAATAAAGACCCCTCCCTCTCACTCCATCTCTCCTGGTTCTTTTGCTTCTTCTGCCTGGAATGAACACTTGTTCGGGACATACACTCAAGTGTTTGTGTGCGCGTGTGTATGGTGTGTGTGTGGAGACTTGGAAAATGCGGTGAAGAGACTGGGCTTGTCGCCATGGAAACAGACGTGCATGTTGTGGTTGCTGGGGATACAGCGTCCTGGCAACACCTTTTTGTTCTTTTTGACTCTTACATTCTTACTGTTTTTTATTATTTTGTAATTTTATTTGATATTTTGTTCTTATTAAAATCATACTAAGCCATTGTAGTTCTCTTTATCTCTCTCTCTCCTTCTCATTCACTGTTCTATTGTTACATTTCCTCTCCATCTCTCTGATCATCTGTGCTTGCTTTAGTTATGAGAGAATCTGGAACTCTGGGCTCAGTTTAGCTGTAAACTGAGTTGTCTTGTCAAAAAATGTGTTGTATATTAAAATGATTTTTTTTAAAGAAATTCTGACATTGTGAATAAAGTACTTGGCAGTGGTGGTGCGTTGAGCCAACTAGAGTGTGAGTGTGTGTTACATCAGTGAGAGTGTACCCAGATGTTAGTCTGTGTCCTTAATGACCATTTCAACTTCATTGCAGATAGTTATGGTGAATGTGTGCTCTTCTGAACTTTGCCAGGAGGTGGTGCTCTAACCCCAGTTTATCACTGAGCGTGCCATGGTGAAACACTAGTCATAACCATGTAGTTACTCTTATCGAGTCCAACTGGTTCTAATACACTACCCACTCTTATGAACAGGAGAAAGAACCCTGTAGGAAACGTGTCATTTTCCTTAAAGACATATGTGGTTTCCCTTAGCAACAGTACTGGAGATGGGAGTACGGTTTTGATATACATGGAACCTGCAGTGGCTGCTGGGATAATGATCTTGTTCCAGGTTGTACTGTAGTTTCAAATGCCAGAGTTCAAACTACAACCTGCAGAGCTTGGCTGTGTCCCAAATGACACCCTGGTCAAAAGTAGTGCTTTTAATATAGGGATCCATTTGGGACACATGCCTTCTCCTATTCATGATTGGGGTAGCTGAGACTCTGGGTAGAGTTAGAGAGCATCTGTACTGTAGAAACTGGCTCCATACCGGTAGCTGTTATCCTTCACCATCGGATGGGGGGATTCAACTTGTTATTGGAAGTCTTGTGGAGAGTGTGTGAGCGAAAAGCAGAGGGTTCCTGTTGTGGGAAATGATACTGTGTTTAGTATAGCACTGAGGTAGAATTACTGGTGTCGTCTGGATGTGTGTGGTGTGGATGTGTGAGACTGTTTAGAGTATGGGTGTGTGTGCTTCCTCTGGGTCTGTGGGATTTTGGCCCATCAGTTCTGCAGCTCTCGGGTCACTGCTCTGTTCTCACGCACATATTTGGCATTCTTTCCCTGACATGATTACCATACACCTTCCAGTCTGGAATGGCTCTGTGGAATATTTCCATAATTCCAAGTGGAACTGCAGCGACTTTCCAGAACCCCCCACTATTCAGATTCCTTCCTCTGCTGCGCCTTCCTCGGAATCCTCGGGTACAGCCCTTTCCCCCCTGAGTAAGCTGTTTGTATCTGCCGACGTGATTGGGTCACTTGGCAGGGATGTTTCTTCAATGACCTCCCGCCAGAGAGGGGTGCGGGATGGGGGAGTGTGTAAGAGAAGGGCTGCATCTCAATAGTTCAAAGTTGATTGCTCCCTTTCCTTTATTCCTTTCCTTCATCGTCTCAGATATGAAAGAACAGAACAGGTGTAATTAACTGGCCAGTAGGCTTCCGCCATATTGCTTAGTTCCACCTGTCCTGTTTTTACAGATCAGTGCAGATGAAGGAAAAGGAGGACTAGTTATAAAAGCAGGTATGGCCAAAAAGCAACTGGAGACACTCCACTACAAGAACGTAGTAAATCATGGATCTCGTGGCAAGATGCAAATGAAAAGCTTGACAGAGGAGAGTGAGGTGGAGTGCCTTTGTGGACACCCTACACTCCCGATGGGGCCAAGAGGATTAAGTCAACTATATATTTATTGTGACTGGTGACTCAATCATATCGAAATGCCATGGGAGAATTTTGTGTTGGGATGGTGGCTGAGGGTTGTGTGGTGGTTAAGGGGGATGGTTGGTGTCAGGTGTATAGGCCCATGTCAGTGGGTTGAGAGGTAGAATGACAAATAGGATACTACCGCTTTGCAGAAGCCTACCCTATCAGTTATTTTCGACAAAGATCAGTAGTCATGGATATAAGTACAGTACAAGACCCACAATTTCCAAGAAAGGAAGCATAGCAGCCCAACGGAAACCTGGGGAAGAACTGTGGAAAAGGAGATGAAGGACTGTGACCTGTCATGGAAAAGAATCCGCAACATGGCAGAAGATCAGCAGCAGTCGCTCTCTCTCGTGGAAGCCTTATGTTCTATGATGATGATGATATTGAAGGGTTGTTTACCTGTGTATAGATGGTCTACGACACAGGAGACATGTTTCTCTAACGTTTACTGACTTTAGAATGACTTCTGCAAACAGAGCTGAAATAAATAAATGAAAATAATTTTATAATAATAATAACAATTATAGTGACAATCATAGTAAGATTGCTTATTTCGTTTTTTTTGTCATCTTTATATATATAACTTTTAATAAATTGTTCCCTTTAATATTTTGTGTATGAGACTTTGGTGCTTTACTGAATGTCCTGGTAGCAGCATTCTGTATCCATGGTATCGCACAGGAGCGTCATCCCCTGGGTCGTTTCTATAGCAACGCTAATATGAAGAGAAGGCACCCTCGCCCCATGCACCCGTCATCACCCTCTGGTCCTATAAGAAGAGAGAATTCTGTCCTGGGGTTGGGACTTGGGGAGTTGATATGTTGCTGGTCTCCAGTTGTCTTTGGTGGTCGTTCGAGTTTGTTTATTTTTGGTGCAGCTTGGTTTGTACATTCTGGTTCTTAAAGCTTCAGTCCCTTTAGTGAGTTGTTGGGGGAGGTTATACAGGGCTAATCTAGTCACTCTGCAGATTCCCCCCAAACAGCTTCACAAATGGTCTTTGGTGCCCTTACACTGACACATACACTCACACAATATACATACATTCATTCACACAGATTCTCCTCGCCAGGGGGGTGAGACAGAGAGAAGTGCGTCCAAAGCAGTCCATCCATTCCACCACGGTGCCATTCTGGCCTGTTCTGTTCTGTGGCTTGATCTCCACTCCACTGACTTCCTGTGTTCCTCTTCCTGTTTCCTGTTTCCTGTTTGTCCACCTGTTGCTCCACTGTTTCTCTCATGGTGCCACTGTCCCATAGACCTCCAGTCTGTCCCCCCCGTCTGTCCCCCTCTCTGTCAGTCTGTCCGTCTGTCCTTCCTTCTGTCTGTCTCTCGTCTCGCTGTCTTTCGGTCCATCAATGGCGATCATCCAGTCCTGGACAGTGTTGGATAGCTGCTCTGGTCCAAGTCTGTGAAAAAGGTTGGGGCTATTGCAGTGTCGCTAGCTTAGCTACATTTTAACCTTCAAACAGAGTTTAAGGAGTTTAAACACACTGAAGTCATTCTTGTTTTATCAGAGCAATCACATTTACCTTAACGCAGAGATGCGTGCTAAACCAGCCAAGTGACCAGTTTTCGTATGTTTGTTCTAAAGCAGAGCTTAACTGGCCACTGCTAAGGGACAGTGCAATAGCACCGTTCTGTTCAAGCGTGGGGGTTGGAGGGAAACGAGGCCTACATAAGGTGGAAAGCCTGGGCGTCAGTTTAGCTACCTTTCAGGGGCCTTGTCATAGCTTCTGGGCCTTCCTCGACGGGCTAGTAGCAGGGCTATAGGCTTGTTCTATTTTGTTAGTACTTTCATTTGATTATTTTATGATGTGAAGCACTTTGTTACTTGTATTGAAAAGCGCTTTACAAATAAAGTTATTATTAGTGGCCTTCAGTCAATGGATGGAAATAATGAAGCCTGGGGCAGTGACAGCTAGTAGGGACAAGTGTCAAGTTAGTGGGTGTACTGTGGTACTAGCCCAGTTAGTAGGCCTACCAGCCAGGGTCTGGAGGAGAGTACATGTTGTCCCAGTAGGTGGGGTCAGGTGGTAAGGAGTGTTTGTGTAGCACTGGTCCATTATCTATTAGCTTCAGGAACAGGTGCAGTGGATGTTAGCCGGGTCCAATTGCGCTAATTAGCCACTTATCATGTATTAAAGTCCAGAGGAAGGGTCAATGTTATCCCATTAGTGGTTAGTGGATAAACAGGTACAGGCAATGGGCAGTAGATGGATGCTAGCCGTTATCTGCTAGCGGGTCCCAGGGGCACGGACCCTCTTACTCCTCTTGTTGACCGTTGTGAAGCGGAAGGGCGTGGTTTCGGGGTACTCCCCGGGTGGGAAGCGCTTCATAAAGTGGACGTCCTGCTGGTTGGGCAGCGTGTGGGGGCCGCGGCGAGGGCGCCCCCGCTTGGTGAAGCCCACGTACCAGCCGGCGTATCGCGCCGACATTAGTGCGGTGTAGTGGTTCTCCAGAACCTTTTCTACAAACACGCAGTCTTCACTTTTATTACTGGCCTTCTGAGAGAACAGAGAAACGACCACAGACAGTCACACAGGAGGAGAAAGGAGAAGTAGGTCAGCAATCCATGGAATTTATTAAATCTAAACTAAAAGGAATGCTCAGGAATGCTTCAAAACAGTACTTTTTCAGTATGTTGTTGTGATTCATGCCAGAAGCCTATGATGCTGTAATTGTTTGAGAACATGAGAGATCAGAATAGGTCTCACCTTTCCCACCAGCTTGCCGCGGCGGTTCATGCACAGGTAGAAGTTGGTCTCTTTGCCGCGGATTCTCACCTGGCTACCAAAGGTGTCAGCCTCCACTACAAGCTGGGCTTGTGAAGGGACAGACAGAGGGACAGACAGACGTTAGAGCCACAGACAGATAGACAGAGGGACAGAGACAGACAGAGGAACACAGACAGACAGACAGACAGAGGGGCAGACAGATGTTAGAGCCACTGTCTGACTGACAGGCAGACAGCCAGACAGTCAGACAGAACAACAGATATAGCCTACATTAAACTAACAGATAAATGACAGACAGATGTCAAAGCGAGAACAGAAAGAGCGATAGACATACATTTGGGTGAGCAGATGGTTGGTTGTCAGATAAGCCTGTTTACAAGAGACTGGTCAACACAAATGGGGCTTGTAAAAAAAGATCCAAGCAGACATAAGGACAGCCCGACACAGAGCAAGGTGTGAGGTTGTGGTGTAGTGTGAGGTTGTGGTGTGATGTGGTGTGAGGTTGTGGTGTGAAGTGGTGTGATTATGTGGTGTGGTGTGGTGTGAGTGTGTGGTGTGGTGTGGTGTGAATGTGTGGTGTGGTGTGAATGTGTGGTGTGGTGTGGTGTGAGTAGGTGGTGTGAATGTGTGGTGTGGTGTGGTGTGAGTAGGTGGTGTGAATGTGTGGTGTGATGTGAGTGTGTGGTGTGGTGTGGTGTGAGTGTAAGTGTGTGGTGTGGTGTGTGAGTGTGTGGTGTGGTGTGGTGTGAATGTGTGGTGTGGTGTGAGTGTGTGGGTAGTGTGTGGTGTGGTGTGAGTGTGTGGTGTGGTGTGAGTGTGTGGTGTGAGTGTGTGGTGTGAGTGTGTGGTGTGGTGTGAATGTGTGGTGTGAATGTGTGGTGTGAGTGTGGTGTGGTGTGGTGTGAGTGTGTGGTGTGGTGTGAATGTGTGGTGTGAATGTGTGGTGTGATGTGAGTGTGTGGTGTGAGTGTGTGGTGTGTGGTTTGGTGGAAGTGTGTGGTGTGAATGTGTGGTGTGAGTGTGTGGTGTGGTGTGAGTGTGTGGTGTGATGTGAGTGTGTGGGTAGTGTGTGGTGTGAGTGTGTGGTGTGGTGTGAGTGTGTGGTGTGAGTGTGTGGTGTGAGTGTGTGGTGTGGTGTGAATGTGTGGTGTGAGTGTGGTGTGGTGTGGTGTGGTGTGGTGTGAATGTGTGGTGTGAATGTGTGGTGTGAATGTGTGGTGTGATGTGAGTGTGTGGTGTGAGTGTGTGGTGTGTGGTTTGGTGGAAGTGTGTGGTGTGAATGTGTGGTGTGAGTGTGTGGTGTGGTGTGAGTGTGTGGTGTGGTGTGATGTGAGTGTGTGGTGTGAGTGTGGTGTGGTGTGAATGTGTGGTGTGATGTGAGTGTGTGGTGTGAGGTGTGTGGTTCGGTGGAAGTGTGTGGTGTGAATGTGTGGTGTGAATGTGTGGTGTGAGTGTGTGGTGTGGTGTGAGTGTGTGGTGTGGTGTGATGTGAGTGTGTGGTGTGAGGGTGTGGTGTGAATGTGTGGTGTGAGTGTGTGGTGTGATGTGATGTGAGTGTGTGGTGTGAGGGTGTGGTGTGAATGTGTGGTGTGAGTGTGTGGTGTGATGTGATGTGAGTGTGTGGTGTGAGTGTGTGGTGTGTGGTTCGGTGGAAGTGTGTGGTGTGAATGTGTGGTGTGAATGTGTGGTGTGGTGTGATGTGAGTGTGTGGTGTGGTGTGAATGTGTGGTGTGAATGTGTGAGTGTGTGGTGTGAGTGTGTGGTGTGTGGTTCGGTGGAAGTGTGTGGTGTGAGTGTGTGGTGTGGTGTGGTGTGAGTGTGTGGTGTGGTGTGATGTGAGTGTGTGGTGTGAGGGTGTGGTGTGAATGTGTGATATGAGTGTGTGGTGTGATGTGAGTAGGTGGTGTGAATGTGTGAGTGTGTGGTGTGAGTGTGTGGTGTGAGTATGTGTGGTGTGGTGTAGTGTAGTGTGGTGTGAGTGTGTGGTGGTGTGGTGTGGTGTGAGTGTGTGGTGTGAATGTATGGTGTGGTGTGAGTGTGTGGTGTGGTGTCAGTGTGTGGTGTGGTGTGAGTGTGTGGTGTGGTGTGAGTAGCTGGTGTAATGTGGTGTGGTGTGAATGTGTGTGGTGAGTGTGTGGTGTGTGGTGGTGTGGTGTGAGTGTAGTGTGAGTGTGTGGTGTGAGTGTGGTGTGGTGTGGTGTGATGTGATGTGAGTGTGTGGTGTGGTGTGATGTGAGTGTGTGGTGTGAGCGTGTGGTGTGAATGTGTGATGTGAGTGTGTGGTGTGATGTGAGTAGGTGGTGTGAATGTGTGAGTGTGTGGTGTGAGTGTGTGGTGTGAGTATGTGGTGTGGTGTAGTGTGAGTGTGGTGTGAGTGTGTGGTGGTGTGGTGTGGTGTGAGTATGTGGTGTGAATGTATGGTGTGGTGTGAGTGTGTGGTGTGGTGTGGTGTCAGTGTGTGGTGTGGTGTGAGTGTGTGGTGTGGTGTGATGTGAGTGTGTGGTGTGAGTGTGGTGTGGTGTGGTGTGAATGTGTGGTGTGAATGTGTGGTGTGATGTGAGTGTGTGGTGTGAGTGTGTGGTGTGTGGTTCGGTGGAAGTGTGTGGTGTGAATGTGTGGTGTGAATGTGTGGTGTGAGTGTGTGGTGTGGTGTGAGTGTGTGGTGTGAGTGTGTGGTGTGATGTGATGTGAGTGTGTGAGGGTGTGGTGTGAATGTGTGGTGTGAGTGTGTGGTGTGATGTGATGTGAGTGTGTGGTGTGAGTGTGTTGTGTGTGGTTCGGTGGAAGTGTGTGGTCTGAATGTGTGGTGTGAATGTGTGGTGTGAGGTGTGGTGTGATGTGAGTGTGTGGTGTGAATGTGTGAGTGTGTGGTGTGAGTGTGTGGTGTGTGGTTCGGTGGAAGTGTGTGGTGTGAGTATGTGGTGTGGTGTGGTGTGAGTGTGTGGTGTGGTGTGATGTGAGTGTGTGGTGTGAGGGTGTGGTGTGAATGTGTGATGTGAGTGTGTGGTGTGATGTGAGTAGGTGGTGTGAGTGTGTGGTGTGAGTGTGTGGTGTGAGTATGTGGTGTGGTGTGGTGTAGTGTAGTGTGGTGTGAGTGTGTGGTGGTGTGGTGTGGTGTGAGTGTGTGGTGTGAATGTATGGTGTGGAGTGTGTGTGTGGTGTGGTGTCAGTTTGTGGTGTGGTGTGAGTGTGTGGTGTGGTGTGAGTGTGTGGTGTGAGGTGGTGTGGTGTGAGTGTGGTGTGAGTGTGTGGTGTGAGTGTGGTGTGGTGTGGTGGGATGTGAGTGTGTGGTGTGGTGTGAATGTGTGATGTGAGTGTGTAGTGTGATGTGAGTAGGTGGTGTGAATGTGTGAGTGTGTGGTGTGAGTATGTGGTGTGGTGTGGTGTAGTG
The DNA here is from genome assembly GCF_016432855.1 of Salvelinus namaycush. Classification (NCBI taxonomy): domain Eukaryota; kingdom Metazoa; phylum Chordata; class Actinopteri; order Salmoniformes; family Salmonidae; genus Salvelinus; species Salvelinus namaycush. The sequence continues at coordinate 11,862,553 of NC_052323.1, read as the reverse complement.
TAGTGTGGTGTGAGTGTGTGGTGGTGTGGTGTGGTGTGAGTGTGTGATGTGAATGTATGGTGTGGTGTGAGTGTGTGGTGTGGTGTCAGTGTGTGGTGTGGTGTGAGTGTGTGGTGTGGTGTGAGTAGGTGGTGTAATGTGGTGTGGTGTGAATGTGTGTGGTGTGTGGTGGTGTGGTGTGAGTGTGGTGTGAGTGTGTGGTGTGAGTGTGGTGTGGTGTGGTGTGGTGTGGTGTGGTGTGGTGTGAGTGTGTGGTGTGGTGTGAATGTGTGGTGTGGTGTGAGAATGTGGTGTGGTGTGTGGTTCGGTGTAAGTGTGTGGTGTGAATGTGTGGTGTGAGTGTGTGGTGTGGTGTGAGTGTGTGGTGTGGTGTAGTGTGGTGTGGTGTGAGTGTGTGGTGTGAGTGTGTAGTGTGGTGTGGTGTGTAGTGTGTGTGTGGTGTGGTGTGGTGTGAGTGTGTGGTGTGGTGTAGTGTGGTGTGGTGTGAGTGTGTGGTGTGGTGTGGTGTGAATGTGTGGTGTGGTGTGAGTGTGTGGTGTGTGTTCATCATTCCATTGTGAAGCTGATTCAGTGTGTAATATAGTCCTTCTCTCTTGTAATAACACTGCCCTGACTTTAGAGAGTGTGTGTGCCTGTTTAAAAAATGAATCCCTAAAATGGTTCCTACATGACCTTAGTCAACAAAGGGGTCACAAGAAATCAATAATCTTCTTTCTCCCTGTCCCTCTCTCCCCCTCCACATGTTACACCTTCACCCCTCCCTTCCTCTCTCTCCCCCTCTAAATGTTTACACCTTCACCCCTCCCCTCCCCTCCTCTCTCTCCCCCTCTACATGTTTACACCTTCACCCCTCCCCTCCCCTCCTCTCTCTCCCCCTCTACATGTTTACACCTTCACCCCTCCCCTTCTTTCCTCTCTCTCCCCCTCTACATGTTTACACCTTCACCCCTCCCCTCCTCTCCTCTCTCTCCCCCTCCACATGTTTACACCTTCACCCCTCCTCTCTCTCCCCCTCTACATGTTTACACCTTCACCCCTCCCCTCCCCTCCTCTCTCTCCCCCTCTACATGTTTACACCTTCACCCCTCCCCTCCCCTCCTCTCTCTCCCCCTCTACATGTTTACACCTTCACCCCTCCCCTCCCCTCCTCTCTCTCCCCCTCTACATGTTTACACCTTCACCCCTCCCCTCCTCTCTCTCCCCCTCTACATGTTTACACCTACACCCCTCCCCTCCTCTCTCTCCCCCTCTACATGTTTACACCTTCACCCCTCCCCTCCTCTCCTCTCTTTCCCCCTCTACATGTTTACACCTTCACCCCTCCCCTCCTCTCCTCTCTCTCCCCCTCCACATGTTTACACCTTCACCCCTCCTCTCTCTCCCCCACTACATGTTTACACCTTCACCCCTCCCCTCCTCTCCTCTCTCTCCCCCTCCACATGTTTACACCTTCACCCCTCCCCTCCTCTCCTCTCTCTCCCCCTCCACATGTTTACACCTTCACCCCTCCCCTCCTCTCCTCTCTCTCCCCCTCCACATGTTTACACCTTCACCCCTCTTCTCTCTCCCCCACTACATGTTTACACCTTCACCCCTCCTCTCTCTCCCCCTCTACATGTTTACACCTTCACCCCTCCCCTCCTCTCTCTCCCCCTCTACATGTTTACACCTTCACCCCTCCCCTCCTCTCCTCTCTCTCCCCCTCTACATGTTTACACCTTCACCCCTCCCCTCCTCTCTCTCCCCCTCTACATGTTTACACCTTCACCCCTCCTCTCCTCTCTCTCCCCCTCTACATGTTTACACCTTCACCCCTCCCCTCCTCTCCTCTCTCTCCCCCTCCACATGTTTACACCTTCACCCCTCCTCTCTCTCCCCCTCTACATGTTTACACCTTCACCCCTCCCCTCTCTCCCCCTCTACATGTTTACACCTTCACCCCTCCTCTCTCTCCCCCACTACATGTTTACACCTTCTCCCCTCCTCTCTCTCCCCCTCTACATGTTTACACCTTCACCCCTCCCCTCCTCTCT